>NW_027317403.1:0-15450 GCF_032062135.1 Pyxicephalus adspersus | reverse complement strand
TTTCTCAACCAGGGTTCCTCCAGAGGTTGCTAGGGGTTCCTTAAGCAATGAACAATATGGGCCCGTTAGGTCAGTTCAACTAATGATCTTTTTGGCTATAAGGTTGACATTCTTCCACATGGCCAGCGATGTAAAAGGCATTCTTCATAACTGACCTATTGTGAGCTGTGGATATAGTATTTATAGCAGGGGTCCCTGAAGACCTGAAAGTTATTCCAAGAGTTCCCCTATGTTAAAAAAAAAAGTTGAGAAACACTGCTCCAGGGTGTAGACTTCCATGGCACAATCACTAGAACAAAATGGGCTACATGATCAAATGTGATAAAGATTGCTCAGCAAAGCACATATTTCATATTTAGTAAGAACAAATTCTTAGCTGAGTTGAGTTCCATTTATAGACATTTAATGTGCTTTTTTACCCAATGAGTACTATACACATCGGTTTGACATGAGTGGTATGAATGTTTGTACCAAACTCAAGTCAAGACGAGCGCATTCATTTTGTACAGAATTAACACTTGGTATGAAGTGCACGTAGTTAGTACATTTGCCAATGTCTACCTAATAACTTTCAAGGATATTAAAACACATTCATTCATCTTGCTACCTTTAGACATATTCACTCATCTCATTTCACACAAGATGAATAAACAAGCACATTTGAGGAATAATTCAGTATGCAAATTGTTTACAAATATTAATAAATCTCTCAGGGCCAAGAGATTAAAACTGAAGCCCTGACATTTACCTTTTCCAAATTTGATAAATTCTTTCCAACAATACAGCATTTGTCAGAACATTTGGTCGATCTTTTAAATTACTTTTTTTCACCTCTGTAAAATAAGATTGATGTGATATTAAGTTTGCTAAATTTTTACATTCAACACACAAAATTGACAAGTATTTTGATGTCTTTTTTTTTGTGCAAGATGCTCCATCATCTATTTGTATGCATCAAAGTCCCTCTGCATCACAATTCCATTAGCTGAAATTGCCAAATAAGTGAGACATGTTAATTACCTTCTGTTAGAGGAATTTTTAGAATATTACAGATTGAAAGTGGTAACATTGTTATGCAGAGTAGTAATGCAAAAAATTACTTGGAGAAAAAAAAATCACAATGGTAAATGAGGTCATCAAAAGGTAACCCATAATGTATCCAAATTTTACTTTTATAAATGTAATAAGCATACATTCTCTTGCAGAAATACGTATTATTGACAAAACTAATTTGCATCCATTTTTATCATTAAGATCCCAGTGCATTAATCTATAAAACCCCTGGTAAACTGGTGATATACCTTTATTCTGGATACTTTAATTTAAAAAAAAAATTCTGGACCATCAGGATACTTGTAGATAAAAAAGAGAAAAACACTGCACCCCCTTATCCCAATATCCAACAGACTCATATCTAGGCATGGATCTGGGGGCCCAGAATAGGGAGGAGCGCTCTCTTTATGTATCCTACCATGGCTTTCCTTACCACACCCCTACAATACCCCTACCATGCCCCTAATGTGGGTCTTCATTAACACTAAAGAGTCCCATGTTAAGAGACAGGGTCTCATCATTAAATTCTACCCCCAATATGGTTTTGGAGGTTTGTAATGGGGGCTTATGGTGGCTTTAGGAAGCAGGGGCCACCAGATATCCGCCCATTCACTCAAGGGAATTAAAAAAAATGTACATTTGTAGCCCTTACCTAGTCCTAGAAAAAGTTCATAGAAATAAAAATTCAAGTAACTTAAATATTATGCATTAGCTCAAATTTAACATATTTGATTTATTCTTGGATGAATTTTGTAGATGATCTCTAACTTTCATTAGGGACCTTGATTGGCTTTTGTAAGAGGATCACCATTACGTTCCTGTGTTCTCCTATCATTTGTGCCCCCGGTGTTGTCAGCCATGTGTCAGCTCATTTTGCAGGCATGGTACTCGTTTGTCAGTAAAATGGCTTGGAGCAGTAATTTTTTTTAGCCAATAAGTGAGTTCATGTAGACAGCAGGTGGCTGAAATAAGCTGCAGAAGACTGGAAGAGCTGAGATACAAAAATATATAAAAGGTAAAAACAATATTCATCATTAGTGACTTAGACTTGTTACCATGTGGTTACTGTATATTCTGATAGTGGCCTCCAGCAATGCCTTGGAGTCTGGCTTAGTTTAAGGAATAAATGTGGATGCAGCCAACATGCTCAGTCTTCAATCTGTGCTTATGCCATTGCAATCTTGTATATCTGAGATGGCCATACCAATTAACGGCCAATAGAAAGTTTTTTTGTCATTTGGACATGGACATGGGTGAAGAAGAATCCTCCCACTCTGCATAGATATGGCAACTTTGTGGCAGGTATGGGAGGTAAATACTGTCTAGGTAACTTCAAATACATCTGGTCCAGGACTAAAAACATTTGCCAACTAATAGCAAATGATTTTTTTATAAAGCATTCAAGGTTTCCTGGATCACTCCTATAATAGGTTCACCTATAATAGTTTATCTTTTCTAGTCTTAGAGAGATTTCATAAATCAGGCCCAATAAGTAATTATATTTTTAAATTGTACTCTGATCAATAAACATGGAGAATCAACACCATCTTATCTTCCATTTTGGTACCTCCTTCTACCCTTATCGTTGCCATTTTTGGGAAGCTTTCTAAACAATAAAAAAAATGGTGGTTGTACTGTAAGACCCTAAAATATGTTTCTTCTATGAAGAATAATGCACTTTATGCGAATAGTTCCTGGGATTTGGTGATGTCACTATTGTGCTGCTCATTGTTCTCCTTGCTGGAGGGAAAGCTGTACGAGAGGACCCGCAGTGTCAGGATAGTTTGTGGATTGGTGCTTCCTTCACATTTCCTGTTGATTCCTAAATATTCCTTTATTAGTCATTAGATCGGTCATTTGAGGGGCAGAAATTTTACCAGGATGGTGGCCCCTATGCCAAGACAAACTGCAGAATAAGACATGGTAAGTCAGTAATTGTGAAAAGATCACCAATTCAGGTGATTGGTCCTTGTCCTCTGCTTGCCTTTTTTGGGAATAGCTTCTACTGATCCGATTCCTCTTTTATGAAATGCAATTGTTGGACTTTGCTGTTGGCATAGATATTAAAGTGGAACTAAGGTAAAAACAAAAAAATGATACTTACCTTTAATCTCTTAGATGCCTCCATGGCACTGGTCCATTATACGATCCAGTCCTGCATTGTCCTGGGATTCCTCTTCATCCCGGCACAGAGCAAGCGCTGCCATCTTCTATTGTCTCTTCGGTCTTCTTGCTACGTCACCCGATCTGGCACTGCACAGGTGCGAGATCAGACCAAGTAGCCGCTGTGAAGGGTAAAAAAAAAGAAAGCCATTTTTACTTAAATTAGAAGGGTTGTTTACGCTTCTATGTAAAGTAAAAATGTTATGTTTAGGTAAGCTTTAACATTTCATGCAATGCTATACCAATTTATCCAATATGGCATTTCCTTATTAATGACCAACAGGTTCTGATAAGAGACCTAGAAGCCATTCGTAATAAAGAAGTCTAAATGGTGCCAATCTAATAACAGATATGACGCAGTAAAACTTTGCAGGAAATAATTTGTAAAAATATGACAGACAACCTGCAATTATAGGAGCCACATTAATTTCTTTGTGTAAGGAACTCTTGCTGGGTTAATTACTAACTAATCAAAAGATACAAATCTGGCACATTACAAAGGAAATAGTTACACTCTGCATGTTAACAGCACATAAGTCTTCGTCTTCAGTTACTCAGCAGTTTTGCACAGTTCTCCGAGCGTCTTTAGTTAACTCGCTTCTGTACATGACCGGCTCTGGGCTTTTCACAGAAAATGAATGCGGGGTGGCAGCTGAGGCTGACCTTTTTCAGAATTGTGTGGACAGCTTCTCGGGTAAACGACGCCTGAGAATGTTACAGCTAAGATGTTCCATCAGCAGCTGAAATAGGAACACAACAGGAGACCATCAGGCCAGAATGAATGGCTTGGCTGCAAACACAAATCATACAAAAGTACAAGACACAAAAAGGAAACTTGGATTCAAGGTGACGAACGCGGTTAACCTGGAAAAACTTGGCTGGTACAAAACAAAGGCAAAAAGTACGAGAGAGACAGAAGAGGTCTTTCTCAGAAACTTTCTCTGAACTCTTGTGCCAAATATATCAGCACAGACGGGGTAATCATACAGGGACTCTTTAAAACAGTGTGTCAGAAGGTTAGTGATATTCAGAGCTTCTCTCGGCATTGCTTGCATTATCCCAGACTTGTCAGACGTACCCCAGTGTGCATTCAATATGTGCTAGGAACCTCTCTGATCTCACTTTCTTTTTCTGGCTATCATGCTGATTCATTGGCTTCAATACTTTCTGAGTCACAGTCACTGGAAAAAATGCAGATCAGAAGTTTGGACTTCACTTTGACTTAATTGGCTGCGTACATCAGCTTTTTAGGCAGCCAGGAAAGGTGCAATACTAAGCATGGTCAGCTATAGGAGCTTCACCATTCCCTATTTTTAAATTATATATACTATATATTTGTTGACACCTGACCGTTGCCCCAATACAACAGGTAGTGTTGGTGGGTGGGTTTTGGGAGTGGTTCAGCTGCTGACAACCATTAGCCAGTGGGAATGCCACCGATGGTTAGTTTTTGGGGTAGACCACCTTCAGCAATTGCACAGCCCTCTATTATTTCCAGAGCCCCAGTTGAAAGAATGGCAGTTTAGGGAAATAGAGTGCTATGCAAAAAGTCCCCCACTTCATATTGGTCCAAGGCCCCATTTTGTCTAAAACTGTTCTTGATGCCACTTGCATACCTTAGGGTAGACTTATCATCAAATTTTTTACTTAAAACCCTTTAATATAAGGTAAAAAAATTGTTTGTCTCCCCCTAAATGTTTTTTTTTTAAAGAGGAAGACCCTTCCCATTCTGTCTTTATCACTGCAGTAGTAACGACTGAATGAGAGCACAGAGCCTCCTGGGATAACTACGTTTCATATCCCAGGAGGCTCCCGGCTGCTCCTTCTGCGCATGTCTGATGTTACATGTGCATGCATACTCCGACTAAGGGAGAGCGCCTGGTTTTTAGGCCAAGGCACTCTCCAAGACAAAAGAGCTAGCCCATAGGGGAATAGCACCCTCTATCAAAAGTGGCAAACAAATACCACACCAGTGACAGTGATAAACATAAAAAACATTAAATCATAATGTGCTCTGTGCATAACACACAGGGCAACAGGTTTTAAAAATTGCCCATCTGCACTAGCCGCAGCTATTGCAGAAAAAGGTGATGTGCCGAATCAAAGTATAAACAGTGACGTGACTGTGCACTTAAAAATCAGTGGGGTCCCAAACCCAGTGATTTTAAGGTGCCCCTGGATCGCCACTCCAAGGGTACGACATTGGAGCAAGATTCGGACCGCTTGTCAGACCGATTGGTAAGGCCAAGCTTTCCCTGCCCCTACCAGCGGGTCAGTCAAACTTATGGGAGCTCCTTATCAGGGCAGGCCCTATGCGCTTTCTCCGGTGGATGAAGCCGGCAGATTTGCATAGGGCGGCCCCTTACAGAGCTACACCAAAGGTAGACCGTCCTTAACAGAGGTACTCGTGCACTGCAGTCTTACCAGGAATGCCAGTGCCTTTCCACCCTGATCACTGGAAGGATTAGGTACTACACTTGATCTTAGCCAAAAGGCCGAGAACCTAATGGTGGCAACTGCACCACACACAAGCCACCTGTATGGAAATGCACACTTTAAGGTTCATTAGATTGTGATATATTAGGGTAGAGGGGGAAACACAACTGGGAGACAGGGACAGAGTGTTGTCACATTTTTATATGCATATAACAGTAAATGCCTAAACAAAAACCTGGCAAGGGTAATTTTTTGGCTGGCTTTACATGTGATTTGCTTTGTATATAATTAGGTTACAAATTATCAAATTAAATACATTTGTTTCATTTGCAATTTAAAAAGAAGATTGATTAACAGGATTTCCACTGGTCATTCATGCCTTTATTTAGGCCAAGTTAAACAGCTTTAGCAAGGGTCAATGGTAACTATGTCACCAATTAGCATTTATACATACTTTAAGGACCTATATGGACATATATGTCTTGATTATAGGCAAAAAAAGAGTTATGTGTTACTATTTTTAACAGTACAACTGTATCTTGCAGTTACACTATTAAAAAAAGGCAGTACAATTGACAAATGCAGTCTGAAGGTGGCAGTGTTCAGCTTAAGACTGATGGTTTTCTTTTTTTTCTATTAATAGAGGCTCCAGCTTGTGCTGACATCACATCATGAGAAATCTCTCTGATTGGTTCCTGATAATCAGTTACAATAGGCAATTACCGCTCTGATTGGCTCCCGATCAACAGTTACTCCAGACAGTTAATGCTCTGAATATCAGTTACTACAGACACTCTGATTGGCTCCTGATCATCAGGGACTATAGGCAGTTACTGCTCTGATTGGTTCCTGATCATCACTGGGGATCGATAGCCAGAACTGCACAAATTGTCATCTGGTTTTTAATAAGGAGAAGGGGCATTGTTTATAAAACAGTGAATCTGACATTCCCTCAAATACTCAATTACTGCCATTGAAATTCAAAGACCTGGAAGATTCCCAAGAGGGAATGTTTGAGGGAATGCCAGATTTCCTGTTTATTAAATGAAGCCCTAGGTATCCTCAGGATCATAGTGGGGAATACACAGAAAGCTGAAGTCAATGGGTTAAAAAAGGATGAAAATGTACTCAAATGATCCAGTTGCAATGCGAATCATTGAGAAGATGCCCCACACTAGAGGTATCTCTTACTCTGTAACACACTTTCCAGCACAGTAATATTATGATACATTTGTTATATTTTTCTTGCAGTGGATAAAAGAAAAATGCAACAAATGTATCATAATATTACTGTGCTGGAAAGTGTGTTACAGAGTAAGAGATATCATGTCATTGTAGGATAAAAAAAATAGTTAAATAAACACAAACACTCAATAAATTAATTTAACATTAATTTTTATTTTTTTAACACATTTTTTACATTTTTTATCAGAATTTTTGCAGTCGAATCTCGTTTTTTTTTTTTTTTTGGGGGGTCGAGTCTATCCGAATTCGAGCAGCTATATTCGGGTCGAATAAAAGGACAACCAGAATTCGTACACCAACACTGGTGTTTAGGCCCTTTAAGTGAAGGAATTTGATGACTTTTGATTTGATTTGATGATTTTCCCCATCCTTAAAAAAATCACCAACATACACTTTTTAAAGTTGTTTTAAAACAAATATATATTAGATATACTTATACTTTTTGATCAAATTTCAGCTAAGGCTTTATATTTCATTAATTTACAAATATTTTTGTTATTTATATGTTAGGCTCACTACTTGTCAAACAGCCTTTGTCCAGCGCCAGTGATGTCATTACTGGGTCTCTGTACTTTCCTCTACCATTAGAGCAGATCAGACCATGGTTGGTGTAGGGAGTGGGGGGAAAAGGAATTCGTGGATAGCTTCCCAAACATCACAGCACCCTGCCCTGATGACAAAGTGGGCTGCTTTTTGGAAGGAGTTTTGCAGACGTCAAAATGCCTTGTTGGGTATGCAAAATTATGGAACAGAGAGCATTCCACTCCAAGACACTCCTAGGTTACATCCAACTATAATGCTGAACCTTCATTATTGAAGAAAAAAAAGAAAGAAAATCTGATGAATGGAAAGGAATGGGAAGGGACACCCAGGGAAACATTACATGGCATTGGGTGTTCTCCAGCTAAAAAAAAATAGGTAGGTTCTATCTGACTTGCTGCAGCATGTATTGCCATTTTGAAAAGTGTGCAGTGAAATCTAAATAAGCCATTTCAGCTCAGGAGAGGAGCCGGCACAACTATGCAAATCTGAAGAAAAGGCAAGAGGACAGAATCCAATAGTCAATGCTGCCCATCTGACCATAAATACTGTCCATATCAAGATTCCATACTAAATGTTTCTGGTTGGGAAAGATTAGGAATGAATAGCATTGGCAGCCTTATAATGTAAGTTTGGGAAAAATAATTTACTTAAAAAATCTATATATAAATAAGTAGAGATGGACACCACTGATCTACATAAAATTAGCATTGATATGGAGGTGGCCTTGTTTTATGGCTAGAACAGCCTCGATCATTCTGATAAAGCTTTCTTAAAATTGTTAAAATGTCTAGGTGATTTTGAGCCCATTTAGCAAAAGCAATACTTATGAGGCCTTTTACTGATGTTGGATCAGAAGACCAATTTGGCATTTTGTGTTCCAAGTCGTCTCATAGGCGTTTGGTAAACTTTTGGTCCAGGATCCATGTAGGATACTTAAATTCGCACTCATTTGTCCTCTTAAAATTGGTTTTCCTATAGAGAAGGCCTTGTATAATGTGTACAAGGGGCATTTACTTACATCCTCCCAGGGGCAGATAGGAATCACTTTCCTGTGGAATGAAGGCCACTTGATCTTGTAGAAGCATAAAAAAAGTACAAGGGATACAAGGGAATGTATAGATCATTTATATGCTCACAAGGGCAGAGAGTAGATGACTAGTAAACAGTAGGGATAAACAGCCCATTACTATGGAATCATATATACTATTGAATGGAGGTCCCAAGGCAAGCGAGGAAAGGGATATCTGACTGCTTGCAACATGAATGGTGTACAAGGGGCTTTACTTCCAGGGCCCTCCCAGAACCATAGAGCATGTCTAGTGCACAAGAAGTATTTACTAACATCCTCGCAGTGACAAAATTACATGTCATCAGTAGGAATTAGCTGCTAATTACCTGTGAAGCGATTTTCCTTTTTATTGAAAACTCTTTGATCCTCAGGAAAAGAAGCCAGAAAAGATTTGTAGAAGCATTAAAAATGTACAAGGGGTATTTATAGACATCCTCCATTGGGGAAGAGATCAAATGACTAGTCAACAGTAGGTATAGGCAGCCCATCAGAATGGAATCCCTTTTTCTATTACATAAAGGCCCTTGTATCCTTGTATCCATGACTGCTGGAAGCATTAGGAGTGTACAAGGGGAATGTACATACTTCATTCCAGAGGCAAAGATAAAATGACTAGTCAACAGTAGGGATGAGCGAGCGAGAATATAGAGTTCGATCTTGCGGCGAATCAGGTCTTTCTCACTTACTAATAATGTAAGCGGAAACAGCCATCTGATTTGCCGAGAGGTCGAGCTGTAGCCGAACAGGCCTGGAAATCCTCTGCCATCCCCGGGCACTAGAGGTTAATTAACTACTACTGCCCCAGGGAGCGCACACTCTTCTCAATGAATGCAGCCACAGCTGCAATTATTGAGAAGATGCCCAGCACAGGAGAACCTTCTGACATTGTAATCACATTTTTATGCAATCTTTTTGTTCAACCCACTGAATTAAAGCTGATAGTCTGCAGTTCAACTGCATCTGGGTTGTTTCATTTAAAATGAATTGTGGTAATATACAGAACCAAAATTAGAAAAAGTTGTTTCTGTCCAAACATTTATGGACCTAAATGTATGAGATAATATACCTCCCAATGACTCCAATGATGGGTCACTCTTCCTTCGATAGGCACCATGGATAAGAACCCAATTCTCCCACTGACTCCATTTAACAAACACTCTACTTCACAATGAAACCAATGACGAGACACACCAAAGAGGAAACTTTGTTCCTTCCACTGATACCAGCACACTGTTTCTTCAAATACATTGTGTATCAGGACACTGTTACTCTCACTAAAACAATATTATGACATCATTCCTTCTTCAGTCACCAATAATGGTGCAGTTACTTTTACCTTTTCTGTGGCCATGATTTACAAAACTGTGTGTGTACCGAATGTCTTTGTGACCCTAGTTATTACTCTATAAAGGTAATGGCAATATCATCTCTGTGCTGCACATAGCCTGTAGCAGAACAGTGGGATGGACCTTCTGGGACTGAATAAACTTCTATTGTTACATCATTCTGGATTGGCTAATAAAGAAGTCCAAAAATCCTGTACAGGGAGAGATAAAAGACGTAGATGGCAGTGCCCTGTGATGGAACAGAGGCGGGAAGAGTTTCGCAGGTTTAGTTCCACTTTAACAACCAAACCTGTAAATACCTTTTTTTTTGCCTTAAGGCATCCCCAATCATGCTATTTAAAGTATTTGCATTGTTGTTCTTGAAAACACATAAAATGACGGAAAGGTCTTTTTTATGATTTGGTACATTTTGTATTGGTATGGTGGTGCTCAGCTACCAACGTACAACAATGTATTACCCTAACACTGTTACAATTCATATATTTCTGTTTTGCCAGATTTTTGCAATGGCTATTGCTAGTTCCACAGAAGCTCTGCAGAAAAATATCTACTTATTTTTTTTAATGCCCTGGGCAGCATGGTGGCTCAGACACCAGCATTTTGTCCTTTGCTGCATTAGGTCGCAGGTTTGATTCTCAGACAGAACACTGTGTGCATGGAGTTAGTAGGTTCTCCCCATGTTTGCATGGGTTTCCTCCAACATCCCAAAAACATGCAGTTAGGTTAATGGGTTTCCCCTCAAATTGACCTTAACCTCTGCTAATAACATATGACTATGGTAGGGGCATGAGACGGTGAGCTGATTTAATGTTTATTTTTTTTACATTCAAAAACAAAACCAGGTCAAAGTATAAAAAAAGAAAAAGAATAAAAAATGTTTTCCTGGTTCTTCTATTGTGTTCCTTTCAGGAAATAAGCTTGCAGATTTTTATACATATTTTATAGGTGACACAGCCACTCTAAGTAATGCAACCGCCCACCAGGGATGAGCGAAAATGACTCTGGCATTCTTGCGAAACTTTCCTCGAACTTCTGATGGGTCTGCGAAATTTCGGCAAAGTTTCTCAAAACCATCGGAAATCCAGGAAAACACTATAGGAGGATTACCGCCGCTGCATTCATAAATACACCCGTGGTAATCCTCCTGTCAGTGAGCGATCCCCGGACTAGACAACTATCTTCTTCCCCAACCCCATTTGCAGAAATGCAGCCCCAGAAGGAACCTCCACCATGCTTCACTGTTGTCTGCAGACATTAATTATTGTACCAATCTCCATCCCTCAGTAAACAAAATTCCTTCTGCTACAGCGAAATATTAAATATTTTGACTTATCAGTCCAGAACATCTGCTGTTAGATGTTCCATTTCTTATGTCCTTGTGCAAAGATCCATCACTTGCCCTTGTTTTAATGTTGGAGGTTTGAATTTTTGGCAACAATTCTTCTATGAAGACCTCTTCAGACTTCTCCAGATGGTTGTACCTGGGTCCCACAGGTTTCCGCCAGTTGTGAGCTGATGGCTCTGCTAAACATCTTATGATTTCAAAGGGAAGTAAGCATGATGATTCTTTCATCTGCCACACATGGCGGACCACTGGGTCTAGAGTCCTCAATGTTGCCGGTTGCTTCTTCAAAAGACAGCAGTCTGCTTTGGAATCTTTGCCCAGGGGAGAAGTTGCTGCTACCTTGTGTCTTGTTGCTGTACTCAGTCTTGCCATGGTTTATGTCCCCTGAAAACCTCACCTTGGTAGCAGAGTTTGACTGTTTTAAGCCGCCTACAGAGCTGTATTTCAGGTTATGACTTTGTATCAACCTGCAAATGAATACGATGATCATCAGCACCTGTTTGGTATAATTGGTTCATCATACACCTGGCTACAATCCTACAAAATCCCTGACATTGCACACATCCACCTAGAAGTTTTGATGCTGATTTGAAGGCAAAGGGTGGTAAAATAAATTATTGAATTGGTTTTGATTCTTATTCTGTTAGCTCACTTGCATTTTGCAATTTGATAATTAGAATTTATATTTGTGAAAGCATTCTATATGGCATTTGTTCACACCTGCCTAAAACGTTTGTACACTATGTATATATATATAGTATTTCTAATAAAGTTCCATCTACAATTTTGATCAAATCAAAGAAAATCTTACAGGTATGTGACCAGAATTTCCTTGCTTCCTTCTCTCTGGCTATGTACCCCTTCTTCTCTATTTCGTCTTTTGTAACTCTTTATTTTTTAAGTTGATTCTTTTTTATAAAGAAAAAAATTGGGCTCAGGGGTTAACATAGCTGTTGGGTTCGTCTCATTCAACACAATGGGACTTCAAAGGTGCCAACTGACAGTTTGGTGATAAGAAAAAGACTGACTGACTAAAAGTAGAGGAAATAAACCGACTGCTTGATGGGATGGAGCGCCGTTTGAAAAAGCTACGTTGTCATGCGAACCATTAAATGTCACTTTCTGTTGGCTTTAAAATATTTCTGTGTAACCTAAAATAACTGAAAACATGCAGATTTTCAAGGTTAGCTTTGAGCGGGTATTTAGACCATAGAAAACGATGCATTAAACTTGCTGTTGGGGCGCCGAGTTACAGAATGCGGTGCTGGCTGCTAGACTAACCCCGCTGACTCCAAACTAATTAGGCAGATTCCGAAGATGGAAAAAACAATACGAGGAATTCAATAAAAAAGGGGCAAACCTGAGTAAAATGTTTCCTAGGAAATAACTGAATGATCATTTTAGGTGCTTTAGTATAAACTAATACATAGCGAATAACTATAAAACAAGTGACAGCTTCCTCTAAAATGAGAGTACAAAATAAAACAAAAAGCAGTTATTGCCGAGTATATTATAGATGATTCAAGAGTTTGGAAAGCAGAAAAAAAACACTAATGTGACTGATCATCTGAGAAGGGAGTTAGTGAGTATATACCCTCCACTTCCAGTCCTCGGGCTATATTAGGCCTCCCTATATCATGGGAGTAAGGCAAAAATCTGAAGTGGGTCTTAACCAGCCAATGGGAATGCTGCCCGCTGTGTACATTACCAATCGGCAAAAGCCAAATTGCTAATGTAAATAGCAGGCAGGTTACTGCTTGCTAGGTATTGCCCCAAAATCATTTTGTCGTTGTTTACATTTTTTTTATTCCAAAGCTTTGACTTTTGGCTCTGAATATATAAAGATATACTTGAACAAGTCATCAGCGATATGTCTGTGTCACATTTTATGTCAGAATGTCAATGTGCCAGTGACCGGATTCTGACTTTGACGGGGCCTTCGCCTGCCATCCTTTCTTAGCAAAACTTTGACAAATAAGAATATATTTAGAGCTGCTAACATCTCCATTGTGGTTTTACTGTAGAAAAAAGAAATTGTCTGGCTGACATCGAACACAGAATTATTGCTTGACAATTATTAAATATGAAGTCCTTCTCTGCAGTCTTGTACAGTTGTACGGCCCCCTTTTCTGTACTAAAATTACTTACTCTGATTTCACTGCACACTGTGAGCTTCTCACAATGGGCCCGATTTATAAATGGTCTCAAGGACTGGAGAACATAGACTATCTTGTGAGAACCTGGGTAATCCAGGCACACCTGGAATGGATCTGGACCAGCAATGAAAACATTTGCCAAATAATAGCAAATACCAAATAAATCTCTTCCCTGTTAGCAGGATCACCAAATGTTTCCTATATTAGTCTATCTTCTCCAGTCTTGGAGATCATTAAGAAATCAGACCCAATGGGCATTAGAAACTGAGATCAGGTTGAGTCCACCTCATTTCCTGGCTGAAGGATGTCCATCTGGTCCCTTCCTGTCTCATCTGTCCCTATCCCTTTTTTATTGGATTTTAGATCTTTCAATTATTAAGGCTTGGCATCATATGAGGCTGTTGCTAGGACAGTCTTCTATAAATTTATTGTTATGTCCCTGTGACGGAGCGTCCCTAAAATGCCAGGGAAAAGTTTTATTAATGGCTCCAGGGAAAAGATAGTTGTTGTTTGTACAGGTTTTTAGGAAGAAAAATCAGGTTCTTTAGGGCCCTGAAGTTGGCCAAGGGAGTGAAAGGGTGGGTTCCTTGGCCCAAACCAGATATGGGATATATCCACAAACTTTCCTTTTTGTTGCCCCTTGCCAGCCCCCCCCCATACCATCCCTTAATCCCAATAAAAACTCCACACCTGAATGCGATTTAAATGGCTGGCAAGCAGCCGTTTATTTAAAACAACATCAACCTCTATTAATATTCATAACTTAACATAATATTAGCATATTTATTAAATAACCAACATCAATAAATAACATTTAAATAACATTTAAATAAACACTATAACACTGTATAACAATTAACCCCTGAAATTCTAACCAACCTTTAAACAATTAACCCTTTCATTACCAACCAATTTCCAAGAGACTAGATTGCAGGCCCGGAAGGTAAAGTCCGCCACACCACCACAGTTCCATAACCACCACAACCAAATTAACCTGGCCCCTTAGCAGCACAGCACCACCTCAGGGGCCTCCACCAATCCACTTTCCAGATAAGGGGGGGATTACGCCACCACCTTGGGTGTCCCCCCCAACCATAATTAAATCTAGAACTCTTACCTTCACCAAAACCTCAACCGCCACAGCGCACGGATGGGACCCCTCACATCCGTGCGCCCTTCCACACCCGGAGTGCTCGCTGTATGCCATCCTGGAGCCCAAGACACCACAAATCTATTCCCACATCATTCAAGTGCACCCCATCCTGTCTCAAAAACCGCCAAGTATCCTCCTCTAACTCTCTATGCCTGACCACCACACCCCCATTCCTTGCCACAAACCGGCCCACTTCTTTATTTACTTTAATCCTGGCCTTATTAACCCCTTCCACAGACCTTGCCCCCCTCCACACTGAGCGTGCCACCACATCTGACCATACCAAAACTGTACCAGGAAATTCAACCTGCAATCTCAAAACATCCAGCCTCACATCCCTTACCAAACCCTTCATGGCTCGCTTCGCCAGATCATTCCCTCCTGCGTGCATCACCACGACGTCCGGCGCTCTATCCAGCGCTGCGCATCTCCGAATCTCTGGAACCATCCGACTCCACAGCATACCCCGAACTCCAATCCAGCGAACCAATACTTCTGCCCGAGCAAACCCCAACTGCCGCCCATCTGGTCGGACCTCTGCCCTCTTGGCTCCCCACCAGACATAAGAATGTCCGACAATCCACACCAGGCATTGCCGCGAACCTGAAAAAACAAACCATTAAACAGCAACCATAACATGCTCCACACCCCATCATCCCACAGACCCCTTCCCTTTGTTGCGGCCCGTCTTCCACGCCATATCACCATCCTGCTCACAACAATTGAGGCCTCACATACAACCTGAATCTATTGGACTCCCACCGCCCAATCCGCTTAATGACCTCATCTCCCAGTCCCCATCTAGCCGCCTCTGTAGCCGCCCCAATCCTAAACGAATGAGAAGAGAAAACTTCCCCATCCTCCCCCAACAACCGCAAACAATTCTGAAAAACTGCAATAAACTGAAACCTTGACAAGAATGTCCCATCCTCATGTATGAA
>NW_027317402.1:0-15455 GCF_032062135.1 Pyxicephalus adspersus | reverse complement strand
ATGGAAAAAACCAGTCTCGAAGGTGTTCCTCAGTTTGTTAAAGGTAGCCAATCTGCCAGCACGCACAATATCAATCAAACCCCCTTTGCGGCCCAAATCGGGATGGAAATGCTAACAAAGTGGGCAGGTGAAGGATTTCCCACGGTGGGGTTTGGGGGACATTGGGATTTATCTGAAGCCGATCTCAACTGGCTTGATGGTGGAACTTCTCATTCCTTTGTCGGATTCCTTCGTCGATTTCATAAGGCTGATGAGCTTTGGATAGGGAATGTACGTTTTATTTGCATTGAAACGTTTAAAACACCATTTATGGCATGACCAATGCAACAGAGAGAGAAGACAAAATTTAGAAGATAGTAGCCTGGACTGCAAGTGAATATGTATAAGCTCAAAAATACTGACTGGTTGTTTTTAACTTTTGATAACACCCATGTTTTCCTTGAATTAGTTTTTTTTAAAACACAGTAAGTGCTTTTTTACATTTTAGTGGCTACAGTGCCAGCAAATGGTTAAATCCATCGGGCCAATTTGGGTGCTACTCTGTAGAAGTCATAGATCAAAAGATTTACACAAGGCAGCAGTTACGAAAAATACTGAGAATCTTCTAGTTATGAATTACTTTATAGGTCAAAGTGTAGTTTACAGAAGACCACAGACTTCCAAGTATTGTAAGGAGGAACATGGAGCAGGAAATCATTTGCCTTGGTCCCAGGGAGGCTGTTAGGAGTGGGGAGGAGAAGACGGTCCAAATGTCAATGATGGTCTAAAACAAAAACCTGATGCTTACTCCTCTGTCACACATTAAAGGTCAATTGTCATTTTTGTGAAATATGAACACAACACATGGCTTCGGAGAATGGGCTGCTCATAATGCATTTTAAACACTAATCATCATTTGCAAGACAAAATGGATTTTGTAAAGTGCAGCAATTCCCAGCTCCAATAAGATGTCACTTGCTGGATTTCTGGAAACTGGAATATTCTTGCTATAGTTTATTGTGCTTTGCCTAATAACATGACTCCTTGCATCGCTTTAATTTGATTTGAGTTGTGACAATAACTAAATGTATTTTTAGAAATGACACATTGTTATTAGTAATAATACTAACGAGACAGATGACAGCACAATAGCAACTGAAGTTTGTTTTATGGATGGTGTGTGGACTGCTCCAGGACTACAAGTCAATTGGCCTCTATGGTATGGGTAAGAAGACAGAGGGAGTGGTTGAGTTGTCTAGCTAAAAACATTACCAGTCCATTTCTGTCTGATCAAGAAGTATTTTTTTTTATTTATTAGCTGTTCAAAAAGGCTAAAACATGAGAAAATGTATTGTAGAAATGTACCGTGTGTTTTTATATTACTCTGGCATAAACCTTTTATATATTCTTGAATGTATTTGCAAGTATTGTAAGTATTTTTTTTACAAAGTATTAGCCCCTGGCAGAGGGAACATACCATGTCTTTTCTGCATTAAATCAAACTTACCTGCCTGTTCACAACTTTCTATTGAATGTAGACAATCCTGGAACACCCAGGTGCTAGGAATCAATAAACTCCTTTGTGCATGCATGACAATTACATAATTAGGGCTGGCTAATAAAGATGGCGGAAACTGGCAGAAGAACAGGTTAAGATATTAGTGTCAGGGATTAAGCAAAGAGATTTTAGTTACACTTTATATACAAGGTGTTCCACCTTGCCCTGGTTCCTGGAACTGGTGTTTGGTGAGATTGACCTGATGGCCCTGGAACCCATCCTTCTCTCCCATGGCTGACTGCAGGAGCCCAAATCAGCCTCAATTTTCATGAAAAATTCTAACTTCTTCTGGAGCCTTTGCCATAGCCACCTGTGAATGAGATACACTAACTCCATACCATCTCCTCAGCACTGTGACACTAGGCCTGGTTTATTAACCTCCTGGGCAGTTAATTTCTGTCTGAATTTATATGTCTAAAAGCGGTACATTGTCTTTCAAGAAAATGTATTTTACATTGTAGTTCTGTAATTCTTAGGCCTAACTCACTGAAATAACTAAATGTATTAAACAACAACACAAAAATCTGTCAAAACAAGGGTGCATAAATAAATAAAAAATACTGAAACCTGTAATATACCTGTACAGTAGCATATTTAATATAAATATAAATAAGTAATATAATGACTACCGTATTTTCCGGCATATAGGACGACTGGGCGTATAAGACGACCCCAACTGATTGGTTAGAGTGGTCTGCCAATTAATTGGCAGACCACTCTATCCAGTCAGTTGGGGGTCGTGTTATACGCCCAGTATTGTACTGTTCCTTCTGCCTGTCAGATCTCGCTATTGTGCGAGAACTGAGAGGCAGAAGGAACGGTACAGTACTACTAATTGGAGGAGGGATACAGGAGGAGCCTACACTGCTCCACACTCCTCTAAGGAATGAATGGGCGCGTTCCTTCCTAATGAATGGGCGTGTTCTAGTGGAGAGCCAATCCAGGCTCTCTACTGGAGAGCCAATCCAGGCTCTCTACTGGAGAGCCAATCCAGGCTCTCTACTGGAGAGCCAATCCAGGCTCACGTCCTCCTGTGCAGCTTGCACAGGAGGACTCGCGGGGACGCGAGGACCGCGCCGGACGTGAAGCAAGCTGCAGGTACAGATTTTTCGGGGTTAAAAAGTCATCTTATACACCGGAAAATACGGTACTTTATATTGGATTCAATACAGTTATTTTGTATTGAATCCAATACAAAATAATTTGAAATTCCCGTAGCGCTCCCTCGCACGCACCGACATAGCCGGGAACTGCTGGGAAACATCAGTGCACTCGCCGGGGGACAGATCTGACGAAGAGGACGCGGCCAGAAGATGGGATCGGGCAGCAGGACACTGGAAGACACCAGTGGGACCAGAAAAGTCTTTATTTTTTATTTTTTCAGCTACCCCGAGTGTGGCTCAGGGTTAACGCTAAAGGCTGGTTTATTTTACCCCAAACCACACTGGGGGTTACCACTCAGGAGGTTAAAGCTCTCCAAGGAGAAGATAAACTATGCACCTGAATGATCCAGCAAACCTGGAATTGGCTTTCTTAAAATCATTTGCTATTACTTGGCGAATGTTTTCAATTCTGGACCAGATCCATTCCAGGTTTGCTGGATTGCCCAGGTTCTCCTATAATAGCCTATCTTCTCCAGTCATGGACAGCTTTAATAAATCAGGCTCACTGTGTCACAATCCATAGAGGGGAAGAACTAAGAATATTAGTGCTGCTGAATTAGCAAGATGTAAGAGAACATCTGACATTTAGAAACATGTGATCTGTATCTTTCACTTTTACTGTTCTTAATGACAAAGTGAAGTAGCACTTCATGAGCTGGAGGAGAGATGTATATCTAACTGCAAACCTCATACTAGGTTGGAGCAGAGCCAATCAGTTCAGAGGAAGACCACGGGAGAGGCAGTTACAATAGTCTAGACGGGATATGATGAGAGTGTGCACAAAGTTATAGTCCCGTTGTACTTGCAAAATGGATTAATGAGAGTGTTTCAATACACTTAAATAACCGTTGACACACATCTGACATATTACATACATTTCAGCGAAAATGGCTTAATTGCACACTTCACAGTCACTTTAAAAGCATACAAATGATCATGTGTATTTTTTAATACATGTTCAAGTTTTCGAGTTTTTTTAGGGAATAAAATACTGAAAGGGTGTAAATCCAATTTACAGTTACATTACAAAACCTAATAAAGAATCAATTGTGTATTTTCAAGAGAAGTATTTCTCAAACAGGGTGTCTCTAGAGGTTGCTAGGGGTTCCTTGTGAAATGAGCAATTTGTGACTCACTTTACCAGATACCAATTTCTTTTTCTGGCTCTCTGTAACGGTGACATTCTTCTCACTGGCCAGCAAAGTAAAATACATTCTTCATGCCAAACACCCCATTATCGTACTGTGAGATGAGGAAATAGTATTTGTAACAGGGGTTCCCCGAAAACCTGAATATTATTTCAAGGGTTCCCGAACGTTAAAAAGGTTGATAAACCCTGTTCTATGAGCTAGTACACTGTAATATTGATCTTATGCCATGTTTCCGTGATCTTCCTCCCTGCCAGTTGCAGTGATAATGACCAGCTAGCTTCTATGCTGTTTTCCAATTGCACCTTTTGCTGCCCCTCTCACCAACACCATTGCTCCAGAAACTAAATCATTACAGAAATCCAGATCAGTGTGAGATGTGGCCATCTTTCAGTGTTAGGGAGCAGAGAACTGGGTCACAAGCTGTCCTTTCCCATAACAAGGTAAGGACTGGACAGCATAGGACACTGGACTCAAGGTCCCAGTTGTGCCTGGTCTAGACTACAAGACTGTCAGTGATTTTCAGAATCTCATCCACAAGTTCATCCAGAAATATATTTATCCTCAGAACAACACCCCCTGTAACTGGATGAGGTATACTAATATTCCTATCTCAGTGTTGGCCCTCTCTACTCATTTCTACCTGAACACACCTGCAGAGTACCATGGAGAAATCTCTGAGCTCAGGAGAAACCTGAGAAAAGCAGGAAAGGCAACTCAACTCTGGTTGCTAACCCTATTAAACACTAATTTTAGGCTACAGGCACTACTTCTTAAAGTGGAATTCGATTCTTTCTGGTGTGGGTGGTCTTTTTCCATAATCAGCAAATACTTGCTAATTACACACCCTTATCTTTTTGTAGGTCCAAGAACCTATCACAGCTGCATCCATGTAGCCTACATCTTCGTTATCATCTCCATGGTTGACTTCCAGGTTCATGGCAATCGTCTTTGGCAATTGAATGGTCACTGAAGATGCAGAGATGTTACATTGTCCCCAGCATCTGGGTCTATTTGCTGTGTTTAAAGCCATGCTCTGGACTGCATGCTGCTAATGCTCTGGAGTGAAAGAAAGAAGAAACAAAAAAAGTCACAAGAAGCAATGTTCTTTGTCGAAACCAACTTGGCATATCTCATCAGCCAAAAAGTACTTTTCACTACAAATAACTGTAAGAAAAACTGCGTAAGGATACCTAAAAATGGCAATGTAAGTCCTGTTTCCAGCAATACAACCCACAGACTACTGGCTAGGAGTACATCCTGAGCTCCTTATTGCATTATGGAAGACGCTGATGCTATATACGGCATTTGAAACAAATTCTTAGTAGAGAGGAGAATGATAATTGTGTCCACTTTGCTACTTGGCTTTCTAATCAGTCCCTTTTATTTTTCTATTGTTACAGCTCTAGAAGTGCAGACAAAGTAACAACAGACTAGGAGGTCTTATTCTAATTGTTTCACAGTATGCTTTGAAGTGGGAACTCTGCAGGAAATTAAAGGTTAACTGTGTGGGTAGAAGATAAACACTTATCACACAGCAGAATATCAATAAACTAGACATTTACAGAAACTAACAGTCATCAAGAATAAACAGTCAATGTTATAGCTTAATATAATCTTTGTTTTATGTTGCTATGGGTCAAGGTTGGCTACACAGATATTGTGTCTTCAAAAATGAAGGTATAGTAACAGTCCACTGATCCTTCAATAATTTCCAGAGAGCTCTGCACAGCCTGGCTGATGTAGGAGCACTGCACTTCTGACATCCACACATGCAAAAAGTTTACAACTTTACAATGCAAAAGTTTACAACTGTTGCCGGTGCATTAAATACTATGCAGCACTGCTCCTCACAGAACCACATATGCGCTGCACACAGGTTCCAGGTCTCCACTATAAGGCCTTTTACTGAATTACTCCCCACAAAGCTATGTTCAGGCCCACGGTAGAAACAGATAGTTCCATATGGCTCCTGACAGCTGGCACCTTGGGAGCTGGTAGACCTCCCTTATCCCCACACTGGTTCCTAAAGGATCAGTGTTTACATGTTATACAGTGGGCGGTATTGGGCCTCCATTTATTTTTTCATTATTATTTTTTATTATTGGTACCTCCATTTATTTTTAAGCTGCAACGGATGAGATTCTACAAGTAGCATCCCACCTGAGGAACTGATTCGGGTGCTTACGGAAGCAGTAAATGCACAGTAACCTCACCACCAGTCCACATATAGCCTTGGAATCCTGATCTGAACATTGCATCTCTTCCTTTTGCCATATAGACTTTCTAAGTATTCCAATATAATATTCAGTACTGAAAAACTGCTATTCAAGCAAAAAAATATAGGGGAGATTCCAGTATGAGAAAGATAAAAAGTGATATTCAACATTCCATTAAAAGAAAATAACAAGCTGCAAATATGACGTAGGAAAACTTGAGTTTCCATGTCAATGTTTATATAGTTAAAGGATCTCTGAACAGATAAATGACTGCTAATCACTGGAATCTTTATCTACTTGTGTGATGGTTTACATTGCATAAAGTGAGTATAAACTGATAAATCATGATGGGCTGAAAATTTAAGGGAATACACAATTTATAAAGAACAAATTTCAAAACTGTACTCAAAAAATATATAGTGCAGTATTCCTTTACACTGTACTACTGATTACAGTATATTCTGTATACAGTGTGCAGCAAACAAGTCTTTTTTATATGTAGGTATCTGTTTTTTAAAGCAGTGATTCAGGGTGTACTGTTGTCCAACAGGCATAAAAATGTTTCACATGGCTCTGACCATTATCCTAAAATGAGGAATAACCATTTCTTTGGATTTGTGATGGAAGTAGGAAGATTCTTTCTGTTACAAGTTTAGATAGTGGAACTATAAGCGGGTTGTATATATATATATAAAATCAACTACCAGGATCAACTCTGCCCAGATCAGCAAGAATTAAAGAAAGAAGGTATTACTCTTGGGATGATACAGTTATCTTAATAAAATAAATAAATAGGATTGGATGGATTTTCCCCAGTGAAAGCACAGTGCTATCTCAGGCAGGAAACTGCTTCATCACATACAGAACGTCTATTGAATGGAAGAAACTTGCTACAATTGCTGTTTATGTTGAAGGACACCTGTGTTTAAATGTGAATTCCTATTGTTGTAATTGTGTCTATCAATGCTAGTACCCTGGCTGTCACGGCAATACAATTGTTTCAGTTATTTTTGAGTTACTGACCTAGAACACGTAGGCATGTCAGACATTTTTTAAATGTGTTTGTATAGATATATATTTATATATGGATGTCTTAATTAACTTACTGGATATAAAGGGCCCTAAATGCAGCCCCTGATATCATAAGGACTGCACGGAATATTTAATAAATGTAAAGGTTGTCAGACTGCAGACCTGGAATAGAACATAGCCGGAGATTGAAGATATGATACGAGAGATTAAAATTTACAATAAAAGTCCCAAAGAGATCATTCTATCAATTTTTCAAAACGTCTGAATTCTCTGACGTGCAGGGATAACAACAATATTCTCATTATGATTATTATTATTATCATTATTAATATTAATAGTCTTCTATATATTTTGATTCTCCACTCTAAGTAAAGTCAACAGAAAGAAACAGTAGTCTGGAAGAAAATATTCAATATATAACATGTTGGTAAGATTTGAGAAGGCATAATAAAGAAAAAATAACTTCAATAACTTTGATTACTCCATCATACAGAAACTCTGGGAGACAAGGTCACCAGGGTGGAGTAGGCAGTTTTACCCAATTCAGAATTAAAAACACATAAAATAGTAATAGAGGAGGTTATAAATAAGTCCTAACAGCTACAGTTGGTGCCCAGCGTGCAAAAAGAGATGGTGGGATGAAGACAAATGGAGGAAAGCTGGAAGACTAGATGAACAACACCTTGTCAGAAAGATTTAATTATAGGACAACACCAAAGAGTATGGAGAAAACCAGCCTGGTTGCAAACATCACCAACACGATTACCTAGATGGAAAAATTTTAGCAAGTTTGGCTGATGTAAAATAAATCTTATGGATACATTTGCACTATTTGATTCTATCACTACCAAAACCAGAAAAGTAAAATAAATGTAAAATGTCATTTTAATCATCCATTCAATCTCTGAAAAATTACCTGCCCAGGTATGTGTTGGACTGAGAAAGTGCTAGACTTAGAGCAGAAAAGCTTATATACCCTGAATAATAGTCTACTCAGGGAAGATGATTCCAATTGTACTTTAATAGCACTGCAAACCTGAGGAGATACATTCTCTGCCCCAAACTGAGCTTGATAAGCATGACTTAATGGAAAAAACCAGTCTCGAAGGTGTTCCTCAGTTTGTTAAAGGTAGCCAATCTGCCAGCACGCACAATATCAATCAAACCCCCTTTGCGGCCCAAATCGGGATGGAAATGCTAACAAAGTGGGCAGGTGAAGGATTTCCCACGGTGGGGTTTGGGGGACATTGGGATTTATCTGAAGCCGATCTCAACTGGCTTGATGGTGGAACTTCTCATTCCTTCGTCGGATTCCTTTGTCGATTTCATAAGGCTGATGAGCTTTGGATAGGGAATGTACGTTTTATTTGCATTGAAACGTTTAAAACACCATTTATGGCATGACCAATGCAACAGAGAGAGAAGACAAAATTTAGAAGATAGTAGCCTGGACTGCAAGTGAATATGTATAAGCTCAAAAATACTGACTGGTTGTTTTTAACTTTTGATAACACCCATGTTTTCCTTGAATTAGTTTTTTTTAAAACACAGTAAGTGCTTTTTTACATTTTAGTGGCTACAGTGCCAGCAAATGGTTAAATCCATCGGGCCAATTTGGGTGCTACTCTGTAGAAGTCATAGATCAAAAGATTTACACAAGGCAGCAGTTACGAAAAATACTGAGAATCTTCTAGTTATGAATTACTTTATAGGTCAAAGTGTAGTTTACAGAAGACCACAGACTTCCAAGTATTGTAAGGAGGAACATGGAGCAGGAAATCATTTGCCTTGGTCCCAGGGAGGCTGTGAGGAGTGGGGAGGAGAAGACGGTCCAAATGTCAATGATGGTCTAAAACAAAAACCTGATGCTTACTCCTCTGTCACACATTAAAGGTCAATTGTCATTTTTGTGAAATATGAACACAACACATGGCTTCGGAGAATGGGCTGCTCATAATGCATTTTAAACACTAATCATCATTTGCAAGACAAAATGGATTTTGTAAAGTGCAGCAATTCCCAGCTCCAATAAGATGTCACTTGCTGGATTTCTGGAAACTGGAATATTCTTGCTATAGTTTATTGTGCTTTGCCTAATAACATGACTCCTTGCATCGCTTTAATTTGATTTGAGTTGTGACAATAACTAAATGTATTTTTAGAAATGACACATTGTTATTAGTAATAATACTAACGAGACAGATGACAGCACAATAGCAACTGAAGTTTGTTTTATGGATGGTGTGTGGACTGCTCCAGGACTACAAGTCAATTGGCCTCTATGGTATGGGTAAGAAGACAGAGGGAGTGGTTGAGTTGTCTAGCTAAAAACATTACCAGTCCATTTCTGTCTGATCAAGAAGTATTTTTTTTTATTTATTAGCTGTTCAAAAAGGCTAAAACATGAGAAAATGTATTGTAGAAATGTACCGTGTGTTTTTATATTACTCTGGCATAAACCTTTTATATATTCTTGAATGTATTTGCAAGTATTGTAAGTATTTTTTTTACAAAGTATTAGCCCCTGGCAGAGGGAACATACCATGTCTTTTCTGCATTAAATCAAACTTACCTGCCTGTTCACAACTTTCTATTGAATGTAGACAATCCTGGAACACCCAGGTGCTAGGAATCAATAAACTCCTTTGTGCATGCATGACAATTACATAATTAGGGCTGGCTAATAAAGATGGCGGAAACTGGCAGAAGAACAGGTTAAGATATTAGTGTCAGGGATTAAGCAAAGAGATTTTAGTTACACTTTATATACAAGGTGTTCCACCTTGCCCTGGTTCCTGGAACTGGTGTTTGGTGAGATTGACCTGATGGCCCTGGAACCCATCCTTCTCTCCCATGGCTGACTGCAGGAGCCCAAATCAGCCTCAATTTTCATGAAAAATTCTAACTTCTTCTGGAGCCTTTGCCATAGCCACCTGTGAATGAGATACACTAACTCCATACCATCTCCTCAGCACTGTGACACTAGGCCTGGTTTATTAACCTCCTGGGCAGTTAATTTCTGTCTGAATTTATATGTCTAAAAGCGGTACATTGTCTTTCAAGAAAATGTATTTTACATTGTAGTTCTGTAATTCTTAGGCCTAACTCACTGAAATAACTTCAATGTTTATTAAATGTATTAAACAACAACACAAAAATCTGTCAAAACAAGGGTGCATAAATAAATAAAAAATACTGAAACCTGTAATATACCTGTACAGTAGCATATTTAATATAAATATAAATAAGTAATATAATGACTACCGTATTTTCCGGCATATAGGACGACTGGGCGTATAAGACGACCCCAACTGATTGGTTAGAGTGGTCTGCCAATTAATTGGCAGACCACTCTATCCAGTCAGTTGGGGGTCGTGTTATACGCCCAGTATTGTACTGTTCCTTCTGCCTGTCAGATCTCGCTATTGTGCGAGAACTGAGAGGCAGAAGGAACGGTACAGTACTACTAATTGGAGGAGGGATACAGGAGGAGCCTACACTGCTCCACACTCCTCTAAGGAATGAATGGGCGCGTTCCTTCCTAATGAATGGGCGTGTTCTAGTGGAGAGCCAATCCAGGCTCTCTACTGGAGAGCCAATCCAGGCTCTCTACTGGAGAGCCAATCCAGGCTCTCTACTGGAGAGCCAATCCAGGCTCACGTCCTCCTGTGCAGCTTGCACAGGAGGACTCGCGGGGATGCGAGGACCGCGCCGGACGTGAAGCAAGCTGCAGGTACAGATTTTTCGGGGTTAAAAAGTCGTCTTATACACCGGAAAATACGGTACTTTATATTGGATTCAATACAGTTATTTTGTATTGAATCCAATACAAAATAATTTGAAATTCCCGTAGCGCTCCCTCGCACGCACCGACATAGCCGGGAACTGCTGGGAAACATCAGTGCACTCGCCGGGGGACAGATCTGACGAAGAGGACGCGGCCAGAAGATGGGATCGGGCAGCAGGACACTGGAAGACACCAGTGGGACCAGAAAAGTCTTTATTTTTTATTTTTTCAGCTACCCCGAGTGTGGCTCAGGGTTAACGCTAAAGGCTGGTTTATTTTACCCCAAACCACACTGGGGGTTACCACTCAGGAGGTTAAAGCTCTCCAAGGAGAAGATAAACTATGCACCTGAATGATCCAGCAAACCTGGAATTGGCTTTCTTAAAATCATTTGCTATTACTTGGCGAATGTTTTCAATTCTGGACCAGATCCATTCCAGGTTTGCTGGATTGCCCAGGTTCTCCTATAATAGCCTATCTTCTCCAGTCATGGACAGCTTTAATAAATCAGGCTCACTGTGTCACAATCCATAGAGGGGAAGAACTAAGAATATTAGTGCTGCTGAATTAGCAAGATGTAAGAGAACATCTGACATTTAGAAACGTGATCTGTATCTTTCACTTTTACTGTTCTTAATGACAAAGTGAAGTAGCACTTCATGAGCTGGAGGAGAGATGTATATCTAACTGCAAACCTCATACTAGGTTGGAGCAGAGCCAATCAGTTCAGAGGAAGACCACGGGAGAGGCAGTTACAATAGTCTAGACGGGATATGATGAGAGTGTGCACAAAGTTATAGTCCCGTTGTACTTGCAAAATGGATTAATGAGAGTGTTTCAATACACTTAAATAACCGTTGACACACATCTGACATATTACATACATTTCAGCGAAAATGGCTTAATTGCACACTTCACAGTCACTTTAAAAGCATACAAATGATCATGTGTATTTTTTAATACATGTTCAAGTTTTCGAGTTTTTTTAGGGAATAAAATACTGAAAGGGTGTAAATCCAATTTACAGTTACATTACAAAACCTAATAAAGAATCAATTGTGTATTTTCAAGAGAAGTATTTCTCAAACAGGGTGTCTCTAGAGGTTGCTAGGGGTTCCTTGTGAAATGAGCAATTTGTGACTCACTTTACCAGATACCAATTTCTTTTTCTGGCTCTCTGTAACGGTGACATTCTTCTCACTGGCCAGCAAAGTAAAATGCATTCTTCATGCCAAACACCCCATTATCGTACTGTGAGATGAGGAAATAGTATTTGTAACAGGGGTTCCCCGAAAACCTGAATATTATTTCAAGGGTTCCCGAACGTTAAAAAGGTTGATAAACCCTGTTCTATGAGCTAGTACACTGTAATATTGATCTTATGCCATGTTTCCGTGATCTTCCTCCCTGCCAGTTGCAGTGATAATGACCAGCTAGCTTCTATGCTGTTTTCCAATTGCACCTTTTGCTGCCCCTCTCACCAACACCATTGCTCCAGAAACTAAATCATTACAGAAATCCAGATCAGTGTGAGATGTGGCCATCTTTCAGTGTTAGGGAGCAGAGAACTGGGTCACAAGCTGTCCTTTCCCATAACAAGGTAAGGACTGGACAGCATAGGACACTGGACTCAAGGTCCCGGTTGTGCCTGGTCTAGACTACAAGACTGTCAGTGATTTTCAGAATCTCATCCACAAGTTCATCCAGAAATATATTTATCCTCAGAACAACACCCCCTGTAACTGGATGAGGTATACTAATATTCCTATCTCAGTGTTGGCCCTCTCTACTCATTTCTACCTGAACACACCTACGGAGTACCATGGAGAAATCTCTGAGCTCAGGAGAAACCTGAGAAAAGCAGGAAAGGCAACTCAACTCTGGTTGCTAACCCTATTAAACACTAATTTTAGGCTACAGGCACTACTTCTTAAAGTGGAATTCGATTCTTTCTGGTGTGGGTGGTCTTTTTCCATAATCAGCAAATACTTGCTAATTACACACCCTTATCTTTTTGTAGGTCCAAGAACCTATCACAGCTGCATCCATGTAGCCTACATCTTCGTTATCATCTCCATGGTTGACTTCCAGGTTCATGGCAATCGTCTTTGGCAATTGAATGGTCACTGAAGATGCAGAGATGTTACATTGTCCCCAGCATCTGGGTCTATTTGCTGTGTTTAAAGCCATGCTCTGGACTGCATGCTGCTAATGCTCTGGAGTGAAAGAAAGAAGAAACAAAAAAAGTCACAAGAAGCAATGTTCTTTGTCGAAACCAACTTGGCATATCTCATCAGCCAAAAAGTACTTTTCACTACAAATAACTGTAAGAAAAACTGCGTAAGGATACCTAAAAATGGCAATGTAAGTCCTGTTTCCAGCAATACAACCCACAGACTACTGGCTAGGAGTACATCCTGAGCTCCTTATTGCATTATGGAAGACGCTGATGCTATATACGGCATTTGAAACAAATTCTTAGTAGAGAGGAGAATGATAATTGTGTCCACTTTGCTACTTGGCTTTCTAATCAGTCCCTTTTATTTTTCTATTGTTACAGCTCTAGAAGTGCAGACAAAGTAACAACAGACTAGGAGGTCTTATTCTAATTGTTTCACAGTATGCTTTGAAGTGGGAACTCTGCAGGAAATTAAAGGTTAACTGTGTGGGTAGAAGATAAACACTTATCACACAGCAGAATATCAATAAACTAGACATTTACAGAAACTAACAGTCATCAAGAATAAACAGTCAATGTTATAGCTTAATATAATCTTTGTTTTATGTTGCTATGGGTCAAGGTTGGCTACACAGATATTGTGTCTTCAAAAATGAAGGTATAGTAACAGTCCACTGATCCTTCAATAATTTCCAGAGAGCTCTGCACAGCCTGGCTGATGTAGGAGCACTGCACTTCTGACATCCACACATGCAAAAAGTTTACAACTTTACAATGCAAAAGTTTACAACTGTTGCCGGTGCATTAAATACTATGCAGCACTGCTCCTCACAGAACCACATATGCGCTGCACACAGGTTCCAGGTCTCCACTATAAGGCCTTTTACTGAATTACTCCCCACAAAGCTATGTTCAGGCCCACGGTAGAAACAGATAGTTCCATATGGCTCCTGACAGCTGGCACCTTGGGAGCTGGTAGACCTCCCTTATCCCCACACTGGTTCCTAAAGGATCAGTGTTTACATGTTATACAGTGGGCGGTATTGGGCCTCCATTTATTTTTTCATTATTATTTTTTATTATTGGTACCTCCATTTATTTTTAAGCTGCAACGGATGAGATTCTACAAGTAGCATCCCACCTGAGGAACTGATTCGGGTGCTTACGGAAGCAGTAAATGCACAGTAACCTCACCACCAGTCTACATATAGCCTTGGAATCCTGATCTGAACATTGCATCTCTTCCTTTTGCCATATAGACTTTCTAAGTATTCCAATATAATATTCAGTACTGAAAAACTGCTATTCAAGCAAAAAAATATAGGGGAGATTCCAGTATGAGAAAGATAAAAAGTGATATTCAACATTCCATTAAAAGAAAATAACAAGCTGCAAATATGACGTAGGAAAACTTGAGTTTCCATGTCAATGTTTATATAGTTAAAGGATCTCTGAACAGATAAATGACTGCTAATCACTGGAATCTTTATCTACTTGTGTGATGGTTTACATTGCATAAAGTGAGTATAAACTGATAAATCATGATGGGCTGAAAATTTAAGGGAATACACAATTTATAAAGAACAAATTTCAAAACTGTACTCAAAAAATATATAGTGCAGTATTCCTTTACACTGTACTACTGATTACAGTATATTCTGTATACAGTGTGCAGCAAACAAGTCTTTTTTATATGTAGGTATCTGTTTTATAAAGCAGTGATTCAGGGTGTACTGTTGTCCAACAGGCATAAAAATGTTTCACATGGCTCTGACCATTATCCTAAAATGAGGAATAACCATTTCTTTGGATTTGTGATGGAAGTAGGAAGATTCTTTCTGTTACAAGTTTAGATAGTGGAACTATAAGCGGGTTGTACAGAGATATAGGGCCTGATTTAATAAAGCTCACTAAGGCTGGAGAGAATACACTTTCATCGGTGAAGCTGGGTGATCCAACACACCTGGAATGGATTTCTTCAAAGTCATTTGCTATTTCCTAGTAAATGGTTTGAATCCTGGACCAGATCCATTTAGGGTTGCTGGATTACCCCGCTTCACTGATGAAAGTGTATCCTCTCCAGTCTTGGAGAGCTTTAATAAATCAGACCCATAGACATCAACATGAGAGGCCAAAAGTTCAGAACAGAACCAAATAAAAAAATACCCCAGTAATAAAAAGTATCCCAGTAATCCAAAAGCAACACCATGGTAAGCAGAGACAGGGGATTCAGCTGGAACTTAGAGAAGCAACCAGAATATGTGGCCAGGCTAACCTTTGCAGGTGAAAAAAAGGGGATATGATTTAATGGTAAAGGAGACAGGCAAGAAGTAGGATGCAAATTCCATCACCAATATAGCCCTCAACTATAGAAAACTAGAAAAAGGAAA
>NW_027317401.1:13894-15456 GCF_032062135.1 Pyxicephalus adspersus | reverse complement strand
TGTATATATCATCCCCTCATATCACGATACCTTCCATCTTGAGGGAACTTGATGAATTTGGTGTACATAGTAATTTCAAGGTCAACTATTCCAAATCTGAAATTCTTAATGTTACCTTGGACTCTAATCAAATGCGGGTCATGCGACCTAATGTGCCTTTCCGGATTTGTACTGATGCCATTAAGTATTTGGGTATAATGGTTCCATCGGATCCCTCCAAATTGTTCTCCCTTAATTACTCCCCAATGTTTGGTAAACTTCAAGCTGACCTTCAGAAATACGATTCCCTGCCTCTTTCCCGGTTCGCCCGTATAAACACTCTTAAGATGGATATAATCCCCAGGCTGCTATATCTTTTTCAATCGGTTACCATATTTTTGCCAAATGCATATCTTCGTAAAATACATTTTATTATTTTATTATTTATTATTTTTACTATTTATCTGGCAGCAGAAGCGCCCTAGACTTGCGTTTAGTACCCTGTCCAAGGCCAAAAATAGAGGAGGAGGGGGGGCCCCGGATGTTACTTCCTATTATAGAGCGTCGGTTTTAGTTCGTTTGATAGACTGGTTTCACAACAGGGAGCTGAAGGAATGGGTACGGCTGGAAGAATGTTTATCTCCAGTTAGCCTCCGATCCCTACCATGGGTGGACCGGTCGTTGATACAGTCGGCCCGTCCTCTACTTCCGATTACATTGGATCTATTACGCAATTTGGATATCCTCCTCAGGGCAGGCAAATTGTCGACGAATCCAGGACCCATGACACCGTTATTTGATAATTTGATTTGATCCCCTCGGCAATGCGATCCTCCACATTCTTATCTTGGTCTGCTTCGGATAGCAGTCATTTTAGGAGTATATTACATAATGGACGGGTACCCCCACTGGCCTCCCTGGATCTTCCAAACAGCAGCAAGTTGCTATCTTGGCTCTCACAGGCAACTGACGTCATTTGTAACTTCATTTACTGACTTATCCCCCTTGTCTAGAAGCAAGAAAAGACATGAAGACACAGCAAGACCTTTTGTTAACAATGTTCATGGGATACAAAGTGTTAAGCATTGAGTGTGATGTGAAGGAAAGTTGAATAGAGAAAATTCAACCTTACTTTTGAGTAGGGTTAATACCTTTCTCCTGATTGCATATATTTTAAACTATTGCTTTTTACACACATTTTACAGTTATGCATATTGTGCTGGTGCTTTATAATGAATATTTTTATCATGAATAAATATTAAACATTAAAGAGAGGTCTGCACATACCTACAGAAGCTTTCAGATCAACAACCTGCCTAGTGTTGTTTTCAAACTGTCTCCATGTACAAAAACAATAAATAATAGATTAAACAAAATAATTAAAACCACCTTTCTAAGTATTAGACACACAGTGATAGGATAATAATAATGTGTGTCAATCCCAAATTTATTTTTTTAGTTGTTTTGGTATCCTCCTCTCCAAGTGTGTGCTACTTTCCCCACCTCGTAGATTGTAAGCTCTTCTGGGCAGGGTCCTCTCCTCCTCCTGTGTTATTGTTTGTATCTGTCTGCCATTTGCAACC
>NW_027317401.1:0-12280 GCF_032062135.1 Pyxicephalus adspersus | reverse complement strand
GCTAGGGGAGTGTTTTTTTCTACCAGGTCAGAAGGGTAAGTGGGACAACATTTGTGGAGGGATTTGAAGGCAAAGCACAAGAGCTTGGATTTGATTCTCAGATGAAATGAAAACTAATGAAGAGAACTACAAGGAGAGTCAGCAGAAGAGGAGTGGTGGGAAGGATTGATGAGTCTGGCTGCAGCATTCATAAAAGATTGTAGGGGAGAGAGTCAGGTTAGTGGAATACCAGAGAGGAGGTGGTTACACTAGTCCAGACGAAAGATAAAAACATGTGCAAAGAGTTTGGTGGTCTCAGGGGACAGGTAGGGATGGGTTTTGGAGATGTTGTGCAGGTGAAAGTGACAGGACCTGGAAATGTTCTGAATATGGGAGGAAAATGAGAGGGCAGAATAGAAGGCAACCTGCCTGAGGGGAAGGAACAAATAACTGTGTTATTAACAGTTACAACAATTAATTTGATACATATACATCAATGTATTTCAGAGGATATGCCACAATACCCCAACACATAAACCTTAAGCCAACACCTGCTCACATGTCCTATCTCCTGTTCCATCCCTTATCCTATGTTTAAATACCACCAAAAGCTTTTGATTGATGTCCATAGGAGGGGGGCACATCAACGACAACAAATGTTAATGTTATATTCAATGAAACTCTTTTAAAACCATCAGAAGTAATGTGTTCCTATTTCATTTATTGTTATATTTGTCGTTGCAATCATTAAAAAGGATGCTATGTTTCTAATGTAAATGTATTATTGTTTTATGTAAATAGCAGTAATATGTAAATTTGTGTGTTAAGTAGGTAACCAATCACAGTGCATCTAATTGATAAGCAGCACCAAACAACAAACATTTACTCATTACTGCCAAGTACGGCATATAATTAAACTATTAATTTTGCAGTTATGTAGGCATGCGATAGTGTGTGTTATTAGTTTACATTGCACCCTGGAGAGATTTTATGATTTCAGAAAATAACAAAATTAATAAAAGTGCAGAGAAGCGGGACAAATCATGTCCTTGCTTACCCTCATCGGCACTTTCTTTACTTTAATACTTACTCTTTCAATTGAGTTAAGATGTACATTGTTGTTGGGCCTAAAGGGGGGCTCAGACGCCATGGTAGGCCTTGCCCCCCCTGTGTGCTGGACTCTGAGCATAGTAATACGAGCCATTGTATTGACCTGTACCTGGGAATGTCTCGCCCTTTAATATTCCAAACAAAATACCAGAAAATATGGTTGCATACATTAAACTGTAAGTTTACCTAAAACTCCATTGTCAATGGGTGTCAGAAAGTTTAGTTGTCATCAGAGCAATAGCCGAACATATCCTTTATTGGTAACACTTGTCCGGAGGATAAGAAGGTGGCAGTGCCATGTGACAAAACAAGGACAGGCAAGTAAAATAGGGTTTAATTTTGCTTTGAGGCACATACTGTTTTTAGTTTCAGGTACACTGTTAGCAATAGGATCCCAGGTTAAAATTCCGGCTATTTATTTGCATTTATGTTTGCATAGGTTACGTCCCACATCTCCCCCCCCCAAAAAAAAGGAAGAAAAAAAAAAAGGAAATGCAGTTTGGGCTTTTGGCTTCCCTTCAAAATTGGCCCTCGTGTGTGTTAATGACATATGACTATGGTAGGGACATTAGATTGTGAGCCCCTTTGAGGAACAGCTAGTGATATAAATATAACTATGGACTTAAAGAGCTGTGTAATATGTTGGTGCTATATAAATACAGAATAATAATGTGTGTGTGTGTGTGTATATATATATATATATATATACACACACACACATACATATACACACACACACATATATATAAATATATATATTTATATATTTATACATATACACACACATATGCATACATACAATTGCCAAGCCTGATTTTGTTAAAGCAATAAAAAGGAGCGAAAACCAAAAACATCTTTTTTTGGCTAAACAATAAAAAATTATTTGATTAAGTATTCAGTGGGGACCTTAGTCAAATCCTTTGCTAGACATAGTGCTACTATGCTAACAAGGTAACTGAAAGATTAATGTTTACGTTTCACATATAATCAAATTAAATATTCATGAGTCTTCTCTCATCTTCAGACGCGTTTTGCTCTATGGCTTCTTCAAGGGATTCAGAGACTTAGTTGTTCCTTGGATGATAATGAGTCATGTGGAATGATATAGGGATGAGCAGTTGGTGCATTCTGAGAGTCACCATATGAGGTAGCTGGATTTATAGGGTAGTAGCCTGAACTGATAACAGAATAATGATAATTTTGATTAATACCACTTTTTTGAATGCCACTGTTTTGCATTCCGTTCTCTCGAATTTCCACCAACGATTCAACAACGACTCAACAATACATTTCTATGATTACTTTCTGAACAAAAGAGCATTCCCTCTTGAACTCCTTTGCTCCAAGTTACAACATATATAAACCAGCATATAATTCTGCTATAGAAATTAATAATGAGCTGAGAAATTATACTATTCAACCTACAATCCTATCATTAACATACAATTTTAAAAAGTATGGACAAAAGTTTGCACTATCCTAAACACTAAAGACCGATGCAAGGTCCCCACTAAATATTTTTTTATTGTTTTGACAAAAAAAGCAGTTTTTGGTCTTCTCTCATATAACCTTACCTTTTCAGGTGTAAAAATGTTGATCTCTCTACAAACAGAGTCTGGTCCTGCTCTGATGCGGATTCCTTTTTCTTTGCAAGCGCAAACAGGACCATCTTCTTTCGTCACCTGATGTTGCACTGCACACCAGCGAGATCAGGTGACTCGTCTTCCTGCAAATGGAGGGCAAAAAACGGCCAATGGAAAATTGGCACTTTTTTACGCCTATGACACAGGCTGAGTCACTGGGCATGCGCATAAGTAGCAGCCTGCAGCCTCGACGGTAAAAGACGGCATGGTGAAAGAACAAGAATACATAAGGGAGAAATGAGGTGAAGGTGGAAGGACTGTGGTCTGAATTCCGCCACCCACAAACCTAAACCAGAACAAATTGAAGAAGGAAGATCCTACTATAGGATTTCTCATGTTTACAAGAAACCAGTGTTTCAGATTAGCCTCTGCATATAACAGATAATTACTGTGTGAATGGATTAATCCTTTACACAACTTAATCAACTGTACTGTAATACTTTTTAAAATTACATTTCATTTCATAATTAGATCAATGTACGAGGGGGGTTCCTGGCTTTGCCGGCTTCCAGATGAAATAGAAAAATGAGTGTGGGGGCATATGACAGCCTAATATCTTATTATGTAACTGTGCACATATCAGGTCTTTGCAATTTTTAAAACGTTTTTTTCTTTTAGTGGGAAGCCGTAATGGCAGATACACTAGAAAGTTCCACGTTGTTGGAGTTAGAGGCCGTAATGAAGTTTTTGTTTCTCCAGGGAATGTCAGCAAAGGACATTCACACTGAGATGTCACAAACACTGGGGGAGAAGTGTCCTTCCTACAGCTCTGTCAAAACCTGGATATCTCTTTTCAAGACTCGGCATTTCACTGTTAAAGATAAGCCCCGCAGTGAGCGCCCCCAACCTCAACTGACCCAGCAACCTGCGTTGCTGTCCATGAGCTAATTTTTGAGGAGCGGCGAATATCAGCAAAAAGGATAACCCAGATACTTGACATCTCATGGAAGCGAGTTGTGTTTGTTATCACCACTATCCTAGACATGCGCAAGCTTTCAGCGAAGTGGGTGCCAAAATGTTTGAACAGTTATTTTTGCCCATTTTGAAGCTGCACAGGACTTTTTGGCTAGGTTAGTAAGGATGAAACCTGGCTCCACATCTATGATCCTGAAACCAAGGAACAGTGCGCGCGGCAGAAGAAGTTCCGAACCCAGAAATCGGCCAAAAAAGTAATGGCGTCTGTTTTCTGGGACAAAGACGCTATTCTGTTAGTGGACTACCTACCTCAGGGCTCTAGTATCACCGGACAGTATTATGCTAACCTCCTGGACCAGATGGAGGAAATTAAGACGAAACAACATGGAAAGTTGACAGGACAATGCACCTGCGCACACGTCCAACGTTGTGGTTGCCAAATTGAACACCCTGTGTTTCCAATTTGTCCACCATCCCCCATACTCACCTGACCTGGCCCCTTCGGATTATTATCTGTTCCGGAATTTGAAGAAACACCTGGAGGGGCAACATTTTGAGGAAATTTCTGACCTCAAAGATGCTGCTGAGAGCTGGTTTGTGGCCCAACCAAAGGACTTTACTTTGAATGGTCTAGAAAAGCTGCAACTACTTTATTTATTTTAGAGGTATACTATGTGTTCACTTCACATGCAGATTGCCTATTCATATAGTCTATTGTGCAACTCCAGACACAATACTCTCCACAGATTTTCAGTGCTTAGCAACTAGCTACAATGTTTTCCTAGTAATTTCAGGCTTGCTTACTTTTAATAGGCATTTCTAGCCCCCACCAACATCAGTGCTGCTAACACAATAGTCTGTGGCCATGTTGTTTGCGAATGGCCAAGCTAAGAGAAGGTGGCAACACCAACACTGATATAGTTGGAGGGCAAGAAGTAGAATATGTTATTGTCCAAGTATAGATCTAGGTTTGTCTTAAGAATGTTTTCATTACCAGTAAATGACTCTCTACCTTTGTTGTAAATCCAAGCATTAGGTACTGTTTTTAGTAAAACAACATTTCCCTGTTGGAGGTAATTGTTGATGTTGGCTTCATTACTCCTAATGAACATAATTTTGTACCAGCAAAAGGTTCCAGCAATTCCATCTGACATTAATTATCCCTTGGACCTGGATTTTTGTAGCTCGTCTCTGCTCTTTTCACTTACCTTAGAGAGGAAGGATGTTCTGTGCTTTAACATCACCCTGTGCATATGAAAGACTAGAAAGCCAGCCTTTGATGATGCTGGGAGCAAAATCCTTGAAATACTTAAAACTCATGATCAATTTCATGATCAATTATTTAAAAGAGCACTCAAAACCCATTTTTTTCAAACTTGCCTACCTGTGTTCTTCTGTCTGATGAAACCCTCACTAATTCCCACCACTCCTATTGCGTTATACTTCCCTAACCTCCTAGATTGTAAACTCTTCGGGACAGGGTCCTCTCTTCCTCCTGTGTCACTATCTGTATCTGTCCGTCATTTGCAAGTGCACCTTGCTTTCCAATTTCAGTGAGATATTTTTCTCAACTGGGGCACCTAACATCCCCACAGGGACAACCATAATCTGTAATGATACTGAAGATTCTCACAGACTGCTGGTCAACAATTAGGGATATGCCACAGATGTGGTTAGGGACCATAGATGTACATTGGACAATCATTAGATACTAGGACATGTTAAACAAAATTACTAAGGATTATTGCCATTACAGCTCTTTTTCAAATCAATGATCACACTATTGAACAAGTGCCAATGAGAAATGTCACCAATAGTTTGGAATATTCTAAGAGTGGTGATGACCTGTCTGTACTGTCAATTTTATTTACTTTTGTTGCATATTATTGGAATTTGAAACAAGGGAAGGTTCTCCAGTTATTTAGGATCTAGATTTTATGTCCACACATTTTGCCTCAAAAGCACAAAAAGCACATGATAAGCAACATCTGTGAATTACTTAATCAAATGAGTCAAATGAGTAAAAAGAAAGGGGGGGGGGTGGAATTTGTTAAAGTTTTGTTTTCTTATTTCCAGGGTATCCTCATTTTCAGCACAAGATATCTTAGCCATTGATGTAGAAGTTGTGAACAAGACAGTCCATATTCAATACAGTATGAATTCTGATGAATTCTGGATTCATTACAGTAATAGATGTTTAATTGAGCTTTATTAAAATCTTTAAAATTAAGTTAAATTTTGTTTTCAGTGAGTCCTGCATCTAGTATAAAATGAAGTGAAAAAAGATAAAAAGTAATGTATTAAAATGTGCTTGATTTGTCCATATAGTAAAAGGAGTAAAAGTAAAAAAAATTTTAATGGGACAAATTTGTTTAAAGTATACTTACGGATCTGCTAGCATAGTGAATACAATGTACACAAGATGATGTATACAGTTTATCCCATGGTGTATCGGTCGGCCTACATATGCCTTCTCACATCTCTTAGGGTCACCCAATGACAGAAGGCATTCAGACTACAGAAAACCCCAACCTATCCTCGTCTCTATAATGAGTTGGAGGCTCCATGGGTCAGAGAGTAAAGCTGTGCACAGATAGCAATATTTGGGATTCTGTACAGCAGAGGCTCCATGTTCTTAGTGTCCTTCATTACATAACAAGCTAACTGGACTTCCATTAACATGATTGGATAGAGAGACATAAAAATGGTGACTTGCAGAGATTTCCTGAATGGTATTTTTAACGAATAAAGAATCAATGTCCTATATGTCTTAGGTACGTACTGAGCCATTGGTTTTGCACCTTTCATAGCATCCACATGATGAAACCTAAGCTACAACACATACCCAACCTCACCCCTTCTTCAGCTGGATTTTGTGATTGGATTCTATATCCAGCTAGTGGTAATCATTGCTTTTTTTTTGTTCACAGTTTGTGATAACAAGTCCCTTTGCCTTTTATTCCATTCAATCATTTTTCTTTCTTTGCAATATGATAAAAAAACTATCCAAGGAAAAATGAGAATACAGACACATTAGGGATATGAAACTCAAAAAACCTTAATATAAAAGCACTCTATAACTTAAAAATAGGTCAGATTAAGCAAGAAACTTTTTGCCTGATCTAATCAGTATTCCATTCATTTTATTCAGAAATTTTCTTCTACATCTGTCATCCAATAATGGGATTGAAAAAAAAATCAACTGTTATCAAGAACTTTTATGATTCAATTGCAACTTCTGGCCTGCAAATGAAAGCTTTCTGAATGTCCCGGTATATATATTTGTAACTCATACGGAGTCTGCGTTTATATCACAAGAAAGTATCCAGAACAAAGACAATAAGGCCACTGTTGGTGTTATCCAATTGTATATGAGGAAGTCACACGTGATGCTAATATTGAAAGTTATCATAGAGATATTAGTACAGTACAGGTTAAAAAAATTCTGAAAAATCCAGATTTTTGAAGGTTATATATGCTGTATATAATAAAATAAATAACACTAATATAAATCATTACTGTACCCTCGAAAAGAAGCTGAATAGCAGATAGATATAGTCAGGATGATTATCTTCATAACTGACAGTAACAGCATCCTCATCAGCAGGAACAGCTGATTCTGGAGTGTAAATTTGAAAATGCACTCCAAAATCCATGCCGGAAAACTGAAGGATCCAGCTTATTGAAGGCCGGATTTTTTTATGTCAACTGTATGTAATGCTTTACACCAGTGGTCCCCAACCTTTCTGACAGCAGATCCCGGTAACATAGAATAAAATTGCAGCCCGGTATATATACAGCTTACACTACTCTGCTATTCTCAGCAGCTCTGCCTCCTGTCAGCACACTAGATGAGAATAGCTTAGAGTAGTATTGGAGAGCTGGTGTGCTGTCAGGTGGCAGAGCTGCTGGGAATGGCAGATAAGTGTAAGCGTTACATACATTGCTCTGCCATTCTCAGCAGCTCTTGTGTAAGCAGCGTGAGGAAAGACGGCTCCCGCTGATTGGGCTCTTGTTATCACACTGTCACTAGCTTTAGAGCAGTGTAAAGAGGGCTGCCAGCACTTCTGCTTCCTGTAATTTGCGGCCCCCAGCTCACCAGCCATGGACCGGGGAACAGGGATTGGGGACCACTGCTTTATATTACCTGCTCAATTTGTTCAAGGCGCTCGCTGACATCGTTCAGCATCCATGTGTCCTCTCCTCGCAGCCGCCTCTGTTCCTTTTTCCATTCTTCCTTTTCATATTCTTCTTTAGCCTAGAAAACCACAAAAACCAGTAAGAACTTTAACATAGATGAGTGTGTGCCCTTAATGTGAAAATGTCCTTTAAATGTACCTACTTTTACCTGAAAAAACAGGAAAAATACATTGACTCGAGTAAAAACCTAGGGCAGAAATGCAGCCATCACAGCTAACATGCAAAACTGTAATCAGCAGAAATAGCAATAAAATTATTGTGAATAAATACATTTATGGTGTGTTAAAACATTTACCGGTATTCAAAAAGAAAAAAAAATTAAAATCACATTTGCTCAGTTTATGATGGGTCAATTGCTCTCAAGCGATCTTTTGCGCATTATTGCTGCCTGCCAGTAGATGGCGGTGTCTTCTTGTGCCTTGAGTAACAAACTCAGATTCTCTCAGATGACAAGTTTGTTATATGCTTTATATGAAGACACAGCACCATCTAGTGGTGTGGTCTGAGTATAAACAGGATTTGAACAGATAGAAATAAAAAAAACAACATAGTAATTGTAACTACTCCCTACTGTATAATAAATATTGGAAACGTGCAATATAATTACAAAGTTTCACATGCAAACAGAATGAGCTACAATAAAAATGTGGCACTTTAGATCAGAGCCATTTTTATCATAGTATGGGCATATGATATAACGAGGTGTACAGAAGACCCAAACATATGAACCTGTATCTGCCCTTTAATGCCTGGGAGGCTAGAGAGTAAAGCTTCAAAGGGTGAACAAAAGGTGTTTGGCATTTCTGAATGAAAGGTGAAAAAAAATACTTTTAGGTGGAATATAGGAGGCCGGTATAACTTGGTAATAAAGAGGAGACTGGACACAATAATATTAAATGGAGGACAGAGGTTTGGAGAGCTATGTATTACTGGGTGGAAAACTAGGAGCTGGATATATTAGTGTTGATGAGTGAAGGGCAAGAAGAATGCCAAGCTGCTACTGCTTGGATGACATCTTTAAATGTTAATGCTTGTTTAAATAATAAAGGGTGAAACAGGAGGCTGGAAATGTCAGGTGGAGGTCAGAAGCTTGGAGAGGCTGATATTGATGAAGTGGAATGCTTCCATGAAACGCATTGAGAAAAGGGCCAAAGAATAATTGAGAAGATAGAGATTAATGTAAAAAAAATGGTAATGTATATTTATGTTATTAAAAAATGTTTTAATCAAGTGTAAAGATTTTTCTTTCAGCCTCTAAAAGTCCTGTTTTTATGAATTAAATAAAAAATGACTGGATAAAAGACGGCAGGCTGCTTTTGCAGGATGGGGGAGGGGCAGAAGGCTGGTATTACTGGGTATATGACAGAAGGCTGGTATTGTTGAATGGAGGGCATGAGCATGGTTTTGATTGATAAAGGGGATGACACTGGTATACCTGTACAAACAGCAGGAGGCTGGTATTACTGGATAGAAGAATGGAAGTTGGTTTAGCTGGATGGGGAGAGGGTGGCAGAGAGCTGATAATATTGAATGGGGGACAGGAGGTTGGTAATGTTTCATGGAGGGTAGGGGGGTGGTAGTATTAGATAGAGGGTATAAGGTTGGTATTATTACCTCTATGAAGGACAGGAGGCTGGTATCAATGAATGGAGGGCAGGAGGTTGGTTCTGTTAGATGGAGGACAGGATGCTGGTAGTGTTGCTGGGTCGAGGACATTGCTGGTATTAATGAATTGGGGCAGTAGGTTGGATTTGCTAGATAGGGGTATCTGTATAATGAACAGGAGGATGGTAATGTTCCATGGAGGGTAGGTGGCTGGTATTAATACAAAGATAATAGGATGATGGTGTTGCTGGATAAATAACAGAAGGCTGGCCTGTTCCTTTCTCCAATAAAGCCATGCCTGTTCGCCATTTTTTAAAGTGGAACTTTAGTTTTAACTCAAGCATTTTAAGCATATATAACAGCATTTCTCAATCTCTTTATTGCTGCTTTATTGCTGATATAGAGGAAATAGACGAGGAGCCAAAAAGAGAATAAAAAAGACAGACTCAAATAATATCTGCTACCCTAGAGCCTAAAAGTATACATCAAACCTGAAGAAATGGCCACTAGTGTGGCACGAAACACGTTGATGTTGAATTTTACATTTCCTTGGACGAATACAGTTTTATAAAAAGATTTTGGACCATCTCCTTATCTACTTGTGCGCCTCTGCTATCTATGCCATTGCTTTCTTATATTGGAAACATACAAAGTTTTTATTCCTATGGAATCCTTGGAATAATTTGAATTTCTTGAAGAATCCCTTCTACATTCATAGGAGTTCAATGAAAAAAGACACCCCACATTGGTGATCAGTGGAATTAATGCCCCTAAAACAGATAGCTAAAAAGAGCTTTGCTGCCATGGTACCGTCAATGGTATATGTGTCAATGCCACTCTGCCCAGGGGCTTTGGTCAGAAACCTATGGGGTCATCACGGTCAATCAGCAAAAGTTCAAGGAACCCTTAGCAACCTCTGGAAGAACCCAGAATTCCATGGAGCCCCGATTAAGACTGATTGGTCTATATTATGTATTTATACTGCACTGATACCAGCTAGTCTAAAACCTAAATCAAACTTGTGCAGGAAATGTCTGGTTAGCTAGTAGAGTTTAGGAGTGAACCACTTTAAATGGGACAAAAAAAATCAGAGTAGGCATTTCCAATGTGATGATCAATTTGCTAACCAGGAGACAGGGCAATGGCACAGTGTCTTCTCCTTCCTATATGCAGCCATATTGCTAATAGGGCTGGGCAGACCACAACAGTCATAAACATAATTTTCTAGATTAAACAATTTCTATAAATGTGTTTTATGTTATAAACCCTTTAAATGTACAGTACACTGAGCTTCAATTACTTTGGAAAATTGTGACCCCAGTTATTTAGTACAAATAAACATTATGGAAACATTTGCATATATTTTTGATAATCATATGTGAAAACTAAAAGTAATATACTATTTAGCTGTAATTAAAGCTATTAGCTTCATTACATTATAGATATTTAATCACCCTTTTCTTCGTACCTATTCAAAATGCATCTATCGAATTTATATTTTGAAGATTTCTAACTGTTATGGGATCACTTCCAAATCATGGTTTGCAGCAGAACATAGCTCAATCAAAAATAAACACGCTTGCTATTGCAGTGAGAATCATTCAGAGAAAACAGTTTTTCTTTCCACATGCAGTCCAATATTAAATGCCGGCTATTGGCGTGACCTGTCATTGACTCCTGCACAGAATACTTTCCATTAAATGAGCAATTTTCACTGATCATAGACTGTGTTCCTGTGACACAGACAAATATATCTGCTGCAAATAAATCATTCACAGTCGTCATGCTGTTTCGTAGAAATAAATAAAATAAGATGCCTCTTGGCAGCCAAAAGTGTGAAGGTTTCCTCATACAGGTAATATGTATGGTGCAGGTAAATTACACATCGGCCTAGGGGAGACAAAGCAACTGCAATGTTAACATATTATTTACTGTTTTCAGTAATCCAGAAGACCAATGCCAATCCTGACTGTAATTAAAAAAAAAATAATAATAATAAAAGAAACTGCATCCTTCACATTAGTTTATCTTATCCATAAGACAAACACAAAAAAACCTTGTGCATTAATTTTCCAGAAATATAAGGGTGATTGGTGGCAGTTTAGATGTTATGGGGTTATTTTTTTATTGATGTCTTAAATTAGAACTATAGTATCGTTTTTGAAGCTATGGATAAGGCAGGATTATTTTTGCAGAAGGGACAGGGGATTCGCATACACTGTATATGATGCCAGGATATGCCAGGTGGCCCTAGAACAAGTTCAAGGTAGAGCAGGCGATGCACGTGCGCAGTTTAGCATATGATGCCAGGATATGCCAGGTATCCTGGCCTTCCCAAGAGGTGTCCAAGACTTATCATCCCCGCCAATCAAGATGGCCATGGAATAGGAACCAGGATTAGGAGCAGAAGAAGATCGCAGCCCCATGTTGAAATAGGAGCAGGTCGGTGTATGTTTTAAAAAATTGTGAGCAGGATAGTAAGATTATTTTATTGCAGAAGGGGCACCACCTGGTCCTTGTGCAATAAAGGACCTGGCCAATCCTACATTTATATATGTTAGGATTTAGCTTTGCTTGATAGCTATACTCACCTGCCCCTGTTCTGTTGCAGTGCACCACCATCTTCTTCTTACTTCTCTTTCTTACATCTTGATTGGCTGGGCCAGGAGGAAACTTCATTCAATTCCAGCAAGTGCAGGGGAAGCCAGAATTGCTTTCTCAAATTTACCAGGGTCCTTTACTCTTTCCTAGAAATATATTTCTCCTCCCTATGGTTAGAGGTATTCTATCTTCCTGTTGGTTTGTTTTAGAGTGGAAGCCTCTAAAAC
>NW_027317400.1:0-15579 GCF_032062135.1 Pyxicephalus adspersus | reverse complement strand
AGGAGATTTAAATGCAGTTATGGACCCGGCATTAGACAGCTATAATTTTTTGAATTTATAGCTAAAAAATGTTCTTATCTTAAATACCCACTAGTGCAAACACCCTTGGGTGACACCTTGCATCTTTTTCACCCAATTGAGAAGCAATACACGTGTTACTCCAAGGTACACTCTAACAAGAAAAGATTACTCTCAAGGGTTTAAAATCTCTATAGGTAACTTTACATTTCGGATCATTCTCCCTTATCTGTTCAGTTAAAACTGTAAAAATCTGAATGAACAATGTTCTTGTGAAGGTTCCCTTCATTCTTGAGAAAATCCTTCCCCAGTAAAACCTACTTGCAAGCCCAATGGGCAAACAGGCTAGATAGATACTTGCTCCACTGGGATACCCCAACTCTGCTGTTGCAAACCATGAAGGCTGTAATGTGGGATCATATCATGTCATATACCTCACAGCAGCATTGGGAATATTATTAACACAGTAACTCCCTTCAGTAACGTATCACTCTAACATATAAAACATATCTTTCCCACAATAAAGGGGAAACAAAAAAACTGTGGCGGGTGGCGGTAATTCAATTAAACGCACATGTGGCTTCCCGGGTTGATAAATCTATGCTTTACACTAAACACAAATTCTTTGGGTGGGCGAACTAAATAGGCGCTTGCTCGCTTAGTCAACCTACTTGCCATATACGTAGCATGAAAAATCCTTCCACTGATGCCATTTGTACGGCCCACACAGAAATTTTGTCAGCCTTCGGAAACTACTACCAACAATTATATTCAGCGCAAGAATCTCAACCTGAATTACTCTCACCTTTTATTAGATAAAGCTAAACTACCTAAACTCTCCTCAGCCTGTAGGAAATTCTTGAATGCCCCAGTATCAGAAGCTGAAGTCCTATGTACTATAGGATCTTTGGCAACTAATAAGACTCTGGGCTCAGATGGATTCTTGGCAGAATAATATAAAACTCTGTCTCAGGAATTAAGCCCTCTTCTTACTGAAGTTTATAACAACATTCTGTCTTATCACGCCCCCTATCCTGACTTTAATGAAGCTTATTGTTATGGGGGTCCCCCCGGCAGTGACACCCAGTCTTCACCAGCGCACTCCGCAAGTGAACCTAGTGGCCACCAGACTACTTTGCTGCAAGGGGATCACCAGGTCGCGGTCACCACCAGGTCGCGGCCCCCCGGGCTCTCCTTACCAGGGGGTGACATCATTCAGAAGACTTCCACTTGGGAATGGTGATGAGGCCGGAAAACAGTAGCTGGACTGGCTGAGGTCAGGGAAGGCGGCAGGCAAGGTGAGGTCAGGTAACAGGCTGAGGTCAGGACAGGCAAGGCAAGGTCAGTTAACAGGCCAAGGTCAGGTCAGGCAAGGCAAGGTCAGGTAATAGACCGAGGTCAGGATGGGTGGTAGGCAACGCAAGGTCAGGTAACAGGCCAAGAACAGGGCAGGCGGCAGGCAAGGTCAGGTAACAGGCCCGAGGTCAGGGCAGGCAGCAGACCAGGCAAGGTCAGGTAACAGGCCGAGGCCAAGTGAGGCAGCAGGCAAGGCAAGGTCAGGTAACAGGCCAAGGTCAGGACTGGCAGCAGACATAGCAGAGTCAGGTAACAGGCCGAAGTCAAACAGAAAATCCAAAAAACAACTAGCTGGCAGTGAGGCCGGAAGTGCAAGGCCAGGGCAGGCAAGCCAAAGTCAGGAAACAGGCCAAGGTTAGGGTAGGCAGCAGGCAAGGCAAGGTCAGGTAACAGGCCAATGTCAGGGCAGGCAAGGCAAGGTCAGGTAACAGGCCAAGGACAGGGTAGGCAGCAGGCAAAGCAAGGTCAGGTAACAGGCTGAGGTCAGGACTGGCAGCAGACAAAGCAGAGTCTGGTAACAGGCCGAGGTCAAACAGAAAATCCAAACGACTACCTGGCAGAGAGGCCGGAAGTGCACTGAGGATCCAGCAACCTGAGTCTGGAACTGGAGAAGTTTAAAAAGGCCCAACAGTCAATGGCAGGGGAGGACTGAACAATCAGTAGATTGGTTGCAGCATCTACTTCTGAATCCCTTTCAGCTGTGCACAGCCCCAGTTTCTGTGCAGGGGATGCTGAGAATGGTGTAAAAGATTTATCTGGCCCGATACAGAACTCTATCAAAGGCTTAGAAGAACATTAGAATATACAACCAGAAGAGAAGGACTTAGTAAATGCTCTGAACATTTCCCCACCAAATCAGAACCTGATATTCTTAAGGTCTTTTCAAAGGCATGGACAATCCTTCCATCAGCAATGTATTGAGAAATGACCAAAACATTTTTTCAGTGGGCATATAGTTCGTCATACCGAACCAACTTTATTGGGACTCATCTCAATGTCCCAAATGTGCACAACAAGATGTAGACTTAAACCATATTTTCTGGGATTGCGCAAAAATAAAATAATTATGGCGATTGGTAGCTAGTTATGTTATCTCTGACCTAGTCAACTATGTGTCCCTCTCATCTGAGTAGGAAATTTTGGGCACAGTTAACATTCAAAGAGTACGAATCACCAGGGGAAGCCACATGTTGCTTTTTATAGTTTCCTTAGTGGCTAAAAAACTTGCACAAATCGATAGATTCAGATCTGCCAACTTTGAGGATTTTTAACCTCCCTGGTGGTCTGAACAATAAGTATTTTTAAATGTCAAAGCAGTTCATTTCAAAATACTTACTTATTTAAATTTCCCACCTAGTCCTGCCTCCCAGCCGCATAGTTCCGCCCCCCAGCCACAAGCTTGCATGGCTCCGCCCTGCCAGCAACTGTGTCCTCTGGCCTCGCGTCTGCGACGTTCACACACCGGGGACGCAGATGCCAGGCGGGCATCACAAGGCTACACAGATGCTGGGTGGGCATCACTGGAGGACACCGCGGGCACTGCTAGAGGGCGCCATGGGCACGTGGGGACCAGGTAAGTTTTAAAACTCCCTTGCTTTTGGTACTGAAAATTAACCCCAAGCCACACTCGGGAATACCGGTAGGGAGGTTAAGGAAAAGCTATCTGATGTTTTTGCATTGCATGGACTGAGGCATCTTTGGATAAAGAGGCCAAAGTTCATAAGTTTTTTGAGATATGGGAATCCTTCATAGAGACCAAATCCAATTCTTTAAAACAGCAAACAAAACAAACCTTTAAGCACACTTCATGGTATATAATGAGAATGATCGAGAATGACCCTTTGGTGATTTTAGTGGACGAAGCGGTTTGATTTTGTGTAACAGATTGGTTTAGTACTGTTTGTATTGTATTCTTTTTGTTGTCAATTTAATATTCTATATGGAAAAATATGTAAACACCTGTTGTTCATCTGACATTGTTATGGACTTTCTGTGCATTTTACTGACACGTATTATATGTTTTGTTTATTTATTGCATATCCTCCAATAAAATGTTAAAAACTTTATTGGAAAAAAATAAAGGTAATATTATCCCAAAAAAAATGTAATAGTGTATTCTTTAAAAGATGTATTCCTGAACAGTTACAAAATAGTTTGAATGGCTCCTTGTCCTGCTACTTCCTTACCTATTCTCAGCTCTGCTGTACAGGGATAAAAAGGAGTAAAATTTATATACTTACATTACCTACATTTCACAATTAATTATTCAATACAGATCTGGATTTATTTATGGTTTGTATATGTGCCCTAAAATTTTAATTCAATTCTAATTGGTTGGCAATGCTTACTGTGAGTTGATCCTTGCCCTGCTGAATAACCATACAATACCTTTTTACTGCAGGCAGAAGCTTCCCACTCTTTTAATTGGTTCCACCAAAGTCTCTGCTAATTGATCACCTGTAATCATTTAGTAAAATTACTAATTAGGCAGCAGCATGTATGAGAAATGATTGTTGCAGATGAGCTTTGAGGTAAATACACAAGAAATGAATTGGTAACATTGAAAACCTTCACAATTATAATAGCTTCCCTTTGTTTATCTGTTTTCTGGAAATTTTGGAAAATTGCAATGTATGTGGTAAATGATGAAAGCGATCATACAGCAAATTACAATCTTAGATAACAAGTAAGGCATTGCTAGTACAACTTCACCATTTGTTTAATTTGTATTTACATGTAGCTTATTCTTACTTACCCCACCTTATCATTTAAATTATAATAATTGGGACTTTATTGAGTCACATATCTTTTATCTCTTCACCAGCTGGTAGTACCAGAGTACTGCATCCATGGCCTCTTCTGTCTCATGTTTATGTGTGCTGCTGAATGGGTCACTCTTGGTCTGAATATACCACTACTGTTCTACCACCTTTGGAGGTATGTATTGTCACAGCGCTTTATTTATAACATTTGGCTTTGATAACATTTGCATAATATTCAAATATATTATTATTATATATTCTGCATGAATTGCCATAAATAAAAAATATTATATCAATTCTTATGAGAGAAAAGCTTACAATGTGATACCCCCACCCCCACAGACACACATTGCTCCAGATGTACCTACTAACAGGAGCATAACTCTTTCAGTTGTGCCATATGTATACCATATGAATGCAATGTTTCCATTACTGGGGAAGTTTTTTACTCCAACTGGAGTAATTTGTTTCCTCTCTGACACCACTTATGCTTTATTTCCACTGACAATGCTGATGCTGGAGCATTCCTTTTCTCCCACTGACTTCAGGACATTCTTCTTATCATGAATGAGAATGCTTAAGGTGTTTAGAGAAAATTGTGTAAATAATATTATTTTTTATTCTATTGAATACATGTAAAAAAAGAATGTGGGTGGGCATCAGCTTTAAACATTATTTATTGTTCAGTGCTCTAAAATTTTTAAAACACGCAATGGAAACTGTAAAGTGAGAGTATATGGTTGATTTACTAAATGTACAGAGGCTATTTTGTCAGCTTAGTAAATAGGGCAAGCTCCTTTGCTTGAAGGGCTGTATTTTGCCAAACTCAGACAAATAAAAAACTTCTTGTATATATACGTCTTGTATATACCCATAAAATGTTTTTAACAAGCTTATTAACAAGTACATATACATAAAAATAGTCAACAACTTTTATTTCTTAAGCATTTAGTTAAAATATAGAATATAAAAATAAAATCATATCACATCCATATAGATATTAGTATATGTTGTGCTTTATAGGGCAACACAATCTTCTTGCCACCTTATGATCGGACAGGTCTACTGTATATATCATATAATCAGCTTATTCATCAAAAATCTGTATTATTGTGGAAGAGGTTGGCAGTGGGGAACTTTTGGAAATGTTGGTCTGACCTTCATTTACATCCGTCCACATGCAGGATGTTAGTTTGGGAGCCAGTGATACTGCTTTAGGGGTGTATATGAACCCACTTTACAGAGAACAGTTGCTGATTTACAGTGATTTTGTCAAACTGTAGGATCTATACTTACCCACTTGTGAAACGTGTTGAGTGTTAGGGAAGATTACAAGCCAATTTTTTTTTATAGCTAGCAAATCCAAGCCCAGAGCAGAACAGAGATCTGGGACATTAGACAGGTGTCTCGAGAAGAAAGTAGACAAGTCCTGCTTTACATTAAGCTAAAGAGGTTACCCCCATGCGTAGCTGGCCCCAGCCTCTGCCATATACACTCCAAAAGCAGGCACATCAGTGTATAATAATGCATTTGTCAAGTGTTCCTCGACAAATCAGAAAGTATTTGCAGTAGAACTCCATCAATTGGACCCTTTTTTGACCTCCTCCAAGGTGTGTACCTTATCTCATCTAGGAATGACTCTTCCTGGAAGACAGTTTGAAACTCTGAAATCAATGTGGAAACAGTTTGTTGGAGGCTGCAAAGATTAACTCCTCATGGTTCCATACTCAGGCTACAATCCCTAAAAATGTACTAACTGTGTATTGTGTCCACTGTCATGCCACACCACTAGATTTAGCGCTGTGTATTTTCTTGGCCAGCCATAAAGCTGAACTAAACCCTAATAAACTTATCTGTCTTCATCAAGCTGCTATCTTCTTCCTTCATCTCTTCCTGATTGGCTGGGCTGGGATAATGTAACTCCCACACAGGCCAGCACGAGTTCATTCAGCACTGACAAGCACAGCGGAAGCTTGTCAACCAACAGTGAGCTGTACATGCGCAGCTCAGCAATTTTGACAGTTCCAAAGAGCAATCAGGTAGGTAGGGATGATTATTGCAGAAGGGTCATTGCCTGTTTTCTTTTTTTTTGTTTATAATGTCCTACCTGATCCAACATTTTTAAAAATGGAACTGCTTTAGGTTATAAACCTCTATAAGTACTTTCAATTTCTGTAGTAAGCAGTTCGTCTAACAATTGCCACTGTAATTAAAATAATGGACATGGGGCGTGTTTTACATTAGCCTCCGCACTGTCCTGGTTATCTGAAGTCCTTACTTGGCAACACACGGTGATTTCTCCGCTGCTGCTGGTGGAGACAGGCAGTGTGAAGAGCGGTAGAGAGCCACAAATGGGCGGGCTTTTCAATTAACACAGAGTCGGCACCACAAGTGCAGGCCATGTGGAGCCCAGTAGTCATATTGGCAGCAAGGTCAGATTATCAGACCCTGCCTGCAGGCATTCTTAAAGACACAGGCCACCTCTACTTCAATTTGGGGACCATCTTCTTTTCTTCAGCAAATCTGATCCCACTGGCACATGAGTCCAAGCATATTTCTGATAATCCTGTCACATCTGTCACCAAAATCTCAGTCTACAAAATATTGCTATTATATTTTGATAGAAAATTGATGGCCTCCAAAAATCAATAGAAGCTACCCTGGCAACACCTCAAACACACAACGCATAACTGAACTGGAACAAAGGGTCAGTGACCTAGAGGATCAAATGCTGGACTCACAAAATAAAATTATTGCCCAGAGTCCACAAATTAACACCATGGGATCCAAGTATGGAAATCTAGATAAGCTAGATCTGGAAAATAGAAGCAGAAGATGTAACTTGCGTCTCGAAATACTGAAAACTTGCAAAGTCCATGATCTCCTTCTCTTCCTAACCACCAATTTGATGACGGTTTGAATCACCCAGCCAGTCCCACACGCACTATTGAAAGAGTTCATTGTATAGACCGCTCCAGCATTAATCATCGCCCAATTCTTGTTCAACACTCTCACTATGCTGACAAAGAAACCATACTTGGAGCCTACAGAAAATCTTGGGATCTTCATGTAGAAGGCTTTAAAATCCTCATGTTTCAGGATTACTAAGCAGCGGTCACACAGAAATGGAAAACCTTTGCACCTGTATGCAAACGCCAGGTAGACCTTGGAGTTTGCTTCTTCTTATATCTGGCTCAGCTCAAGGTCCTCTGGCAAGGGGAACCTAAAATGTTTGAACGAAGCTTTAGATTCTCTTCAACTAATGGAGACACCTCCAACAGGAATCTGAAGTATCGTAAGATGTTGAACCTTTTCTTTTGTTTACAACCTTTTATGATTGATTTTCTGAATATGTTTTCACTTTTTTTGTTCATTATTCATTCAAGATTGATCTGTTAAAAATTTTTTGAAGTTTGGTGCCTCTCTGTTCTCAATTTCCAAAAGCAGGTGTTATTTAGTAATAATAAAATGAGGAAGCTTTTAAGATGTGTAGTCGGTAAATTGACGGCTATGTTTAATGGTGTTTACATTTGTTTGTTCTACTTTGCTCAATCTTTATATTTTCTGAGGGTTGCTATGGTCCAGGGGTGGGGTTTGGACACAAACTAAACAGTAAACACTAAACAGCAAAAATGTACTTATGAATCTCAAAAAACAAACCCCAGATGTTGTGTTTTTACAGGAGATTCATTGGAAGGAAGAGAACACGTTGTTTCTAAGAGTCCCCTGAATTGGGTGATCTATACAACATAAAAAACTAAAACAAGAGGAGTGGCTCTTATCAATAAAACCTACCCTATAAAATCATATCCAAGGAGTTAGATTCAGGGAGAAGATACCTCTTTTTACAAATGGAAATAGCAGGAGTGGTCTATTCGTTGTGTTCAACTTATGCTCCTAATGTTAACTACTTCTTTGCTAACCTGCGTAAAAAGATATTAGTGAATTATTTTTTAATCTAATCATGGCAGGAGATTTAAATGCAGTTATGGACCCGGCATTAGACAGCTATAATTTTTTGAATTTATAGCTAAAAAATGTTCTTATCTTAAATACCCACTAGTGCAAACACCCTTGGGTGACACCTTGCATCTTTTTCACCCAATTGAGAAGCAATACACGTGTTACTCCAAGGTACACTCTAACAAGAAAAGATTACATACTCATAGAGGAGGGCCTGCTCTCAAGGGTTTAAAATCTCTATAGGTAACTTTACATTTCGGATCATTCTCCCTTATCTGTTCAGTTAAAACTGTAAAAATCTGAATGAACAATGTTCTTGTGAAGGTTCCCTTCATTCTTGAGAAAATCCTTCCCCAGTAAAACCTACTTGCAAGCCCAATGGGCAAACAGGCTAGATAGATACTTGCTCCACTGGGATACCCCAACTCTGCTGTTGCAAACCATGAAGGCTGTAATGTGGGATCATATCATGTCATATACCTCACAGCAGCATTGGGAATATTATTAACACAGTAACTCCCTTCAGTAACGTATCACTCTAACATATAAAACATATCTTTCCCACAATAAAGGGGAAACAAAAAAACTGTGGCGGGTGGCGGTAATTCAATTAAACGCACATGTGGCTTCCCGGGTTGATAAATCTATGCTTTACACTAAACATAAATTCTTTGGGTGGGCGAACTAAATAGGCGCTTGCTCGCTTAGTCAACCTACTTGCCATATACGTAGCATGAAAAATCCTTCCACTGATGCCATTTGTACGGCCCACACAGAAATTTTGTCAGCCTTCGGAAACTACTACCAACAATTATATTCAGCGCAAGAATCTCAACCTGAATTACTCTCACCTTTTATTAGATAAAGCTAAACTACCTAAACTCTCCTCAGCCTGTAGGAAATTCTTGAATGCCCCAGTATCAGAAGCTGAAGTCCTATGTACTATAGGATCTTTGGCAACTAATAAGACTCTGGGCTCAGATGGATTCTTGGCAGAATAATATAAAACTCTGTCTCAGGAATTAAGCCCTCTTCTTACTGAAGTTTATAACAACATTCTGTCTTATCACGCCCCCTATCCTGACTTTAATGAAGCTTATTGTTATGGGGGTCCCCCCGGCAGTGACACCCAGTCTTCACCAGCGCACTCCGCAAGTGAACCTAGTGGCCACCAGACTACTTTGCTGCAAGGGGATCACCAGGTCGCGGTCACCACCAGGTCGCGGCCCCCCGGGCTCTCCTTACCAGGGGGTGACATCATTCAGAAGACTTCCACTTGGGAATGGTGATGAGGCCGGAAAACAGTAGCTGGACTGGCTGAGGTCAGGGAAGGCGGCAGGCAAGGTGAGGTCAGGTAACAGGCTGAGGTCAGGACAGGCAAGGCAAGGTCAGTTAACAGGCCAAGGTCAGGTCAGGCAAGGCAAGGTCAGGTAATAGACCGAGGTCAGGATGGGTGGTAGGCAACGCAAGGTCAGGTAACAGGCCAAGAACAGGGCAGGCGGCAGGCAAGGTCAGGTAACAGGCCCGAGGTCAGGGCAGGCAGCAGACCAGGCAAGGTCAGGTAACAGGCCGAGGCCAAGTGAGGCAGCAGGCAAGGCAAGGTCAGGTAACAGGCCAAGGTCAGGACTGGCAGCAGACATAGCAGAGTCAGGTAACAGGCCGAAGTCAAACAGAAAATCCAAAAAACAACTAGCTGGCAGTGAGGCCGGAAGTGCAAGGCCAGGGCAGGCAAGCCAAAGTCAGGAAACAGGCCAAGGTTAGGGTAGGCAGCAGGCAAGGCAAGGTCAGGTAACAGGCCAATGTCAGGGCAGGCAAGGCAAGGTCAGGTAACAGGCCAAGGACAGGGTAGGCAGCAGGCAAAGCAAGGTCAGGTAACAGGCTGAGGTCAGGACTGGCAGCAGACAAAGCAGAGTCTGGTAACAGGCCGAGGTCAAACAGAAAATCCAAACGACTACCTGGCAGAGAGGCCGGAAGTGCACTGAGGATCCAGCAACCTGAGTCTGGAACTGGAGAAGTTTAAAAAGGCCCAACAGTCAATGGCAGGGGAGGACTGAACAATCAGTAGATTGGTTGCAGCATCTACTTCTGAATCCCTTTCAGCTGTGCACAGCCCCAGTTTCTGTGCAGGGGATGCTGAGAATGGTGTAAAAGATTTATCTGGCCCGATACAGAACTCTATCAAAGGCTTAGAAGAACATTAGAATATACAACCAGAAGAGAAGGACTTAGTAAATGCTCTGAACATTTCCCCACCAAATCAGAACCTGATATTCTTAAGGTCTTTTCAAAGGCATGGACAATCCTTCCATCAGCAATGTATTGAGAAATGACCAAAACATTTTTTCAGTGGGCATATAGTTCGTCATACCGAACCAACTTTATTGGGACTCATCTCAATGTCCCAAATGTGCACAACAAGATGTAGACTTAAACCATATTTTCTGGGATTGCGCAAAAATAAAATAATTATGGCGATTGGTAGCTAGTTATGTTATCTCTGACCTAGTCAACTATGTGTCCCTCTCATCTGAGTAGGAAATTTTGGGCACAGTTAACATTCAAAGAGTACGAATCACCAGGGGAAGCCACATGTTGCTTTTTATAGTTTCCTTAGTGGCTAAAAAACTTGCACAAATGGATAGATTCAGATCTGCCAACTTTGAGGATTTTTAACCTCCCTGGTGGTCTGAACAATAAGTATTTTTAAATGTCAAAGCAGTTCATTTCAAAATACTTACTTATTTAAATTTCCCACCTAGTCCTGCCTCCCAGCCGCATAGTTCCGCCCCCCAGCCACAAGCTTGCATGGCTCCGCCCTGCCAGCAACTGTGTCCTCTGGCCTCGCGTCTGCGACGTTCACACACCGGGGACGCAGATGCCAGGCGGGCATCACAAGGCTACACAGATGCTGGGTGGGCATCACTGGAGGACACCGCGGGCACTGCTAGAGGGCGCCATGGGCACGTGGGGACCAGGTAAGTTTTAAAACTCCCTTGCTTTTGGTACTGAAAATTAACCCCAAGCCACACTCGGGAATACCGGTAGGGAGGTTAAGGAAAAGCTATCTGATGTTTTTGCATTGCATGGACTGAGGCATCTTTGGATAAAGAGGCCAAAGTTCATAAGTTTTTTGAGATATGGGAATCCTTCATAGAGACCAAATCCAATTCTTTAAAACAGCAAACAAAACAAACCTTTAAGCACACTTCATGGTATATAATGAGAATGATCGAGAATGACCCTTTGGTGATTTTAGTGGACGAAGCGGTTTGATTTTGTGTAACAGATTGGTTTAGTACTGTTTGTATTGTATTCTTTTTGTTGTCAATTTAATATTCTATATGGAAAAATATGTAAACACCTGTTGTTCATCTGACATTGTTATGGACTTTCTGTGCATTTTACTGACACGTATTATATGTTTTGTTTATTTATTGCATATCCTCCAATAAAATGTTAAAAACTTTATTGGAAAAAAATAAAGGTAATATTATCCCAAAAAAAATGTAATAGTGTATTCTTTAAAAGATGTATTCCTGAACAGTTACAAAATAGTTTGAATGGCTCCTTGTCCTGCTACTTCCTTACCTATTCTCAGCTCTGCTGTACAGGGATAAAAAGGAGTAAAATTTATATACTTACATTACCTACATTTCACAATTAATTATTCAATACAGATCTGGATTTATTTATGGTTTGTATATGTGCCCTAAAATTTTAATTCAATTCTAATTGGTTGGCAATGCTTACTGTGAGTTGATCCTTGCCCTGCTGATTAACCATACAATACCTTTTTACTGCAGGCAGAAGCTTCCCACTCTTTTAATTGGTTCCACCAAAGGCTCTGCTAATTGATCACCTGTAATCATTTAGTAAAATTACTAATTAGGCAGCAGCATGTATGAGAAATGATTGTTGCAGATGAGCTTTGAGGTAAATACACAAGAAATGAATTGGTAACATTGAAAACCTTCACAATTATAATAGCTTCCCTTTGTTTATCTGTTTTCTGGAAATTTTGGAAAATTGCAATGTATGTGGTAAATGATGAAAGTGATCATACAGCAAATTACAATCTTAGATAACAAGTAAGGCATTGCTAGTACAACTTCACCATTTGTTTAATTTGTATTTACATGTAGCTTATTCTTACTTACCCCACCTTATCATTTAAATTATAATAATTGGGACTTTATTGAGTCACATATCTTTTATCTCTTCACCAGCTGGTAGTACCAGAGTACTGCATCCATGGCCTCTTCTGTCTCATGTTTATGTGTGCTGCTGAATGGGTCACTCTTGGTCTGAATATACCACTACTGTTCTACCACCTTTGGAGGTATGTATTGTCACAGCGCTTTATTTATAACATTTGGCTTTGATAACATTTGCATAATATTCAAATATATTATTATTATATATTCTGCATGAATTGCCATAAATAAAAAATATTATATCAATTCTTATGAGAGAAAAGCTTACAATGTGATACCCCCACCCCCACAGACACACATTGCTCCAGATGTACCTACTAACAGGAGCATAACTCTTTCAGTTGTGCCATATGTATACCATATGAATGCAATGTTTCCATTACTGGGGAAGTTTTTTACTCCAACTGGAGTAATTTGTTTCCTCTCTGACACCACTTATGCTTTATTTCCACTGACAATGCTGATGCTGGAGCATTCCTTTTCTCCCACTGACTTCAGGACATTCTTCTTATCATGAATGAGAATGCTTAAGGTGTTTAGAGAAAATTGTGTAAATAATATTATTTTTTATTCTATTGAATACATGTAAAAAAAGAATGTGGGTGGGCATCAGCTTTAAACATTATTTATTGTTCAGTGCTCTAAAATTTTTAAAACACGCAATGGAAACTGTAAAGTGAGAGTATATGGTTGATTTACTAAATGTACAGAGGCTATTTTGTCAGCTTAGTAAATAGGGCAAGCTCCTTTGCTTGAAGGGCTGTATTTTGCCAAACTCAGACAAATAAAAAACTTCTTGTATATATACGTCTTGTATATACCCATAAAATGTTTTTAACAAGCTTATTAACAAGTACATATACATAAAAATAGTCAACAACTTTTATTTCTTAAGCATTTAGTTAAAATATAGAATATAAAAATAAAATCATATCACATCCATATAGATATTAGTATATGTTGTGCTTTATAGGGCAACACAATCTTCTTGCCACCTTATGATCGGACAGGTCTACTGTATATATCATATAATCAGCTTATTCATCAAAAATCTGTATTATTGTGGAAGAGGTTGGCAGTGGGGAACTTTTGGAAATGTTGGTCTGACCTTCATTTACATCCGTCCACATGCAGGATGTTAGTTTGGGAGCCAGTGATACTGCTTTAGGGGTGTATATGAACCCACTTTACAGAGAACAGTTGCTGATTTACAGTGATTTTGTCAAACTGTAGGATCTATACTTACCCACTTGTGAAACGTGTTGAGTGTTAGGGAAGATTACAAGCCAATTTTTTTTTATAGCTAGCAAATCCAAGCCCAGAGCAGAACAGAGATCTGGGACATTAGACAGGTGTCTCGAGAAGAAAGTAGACAAGTCCTGCTTTACATTAAGCTAAAGAGGTTACCCCCATGCGTAGCTGGCCCCAGCCTCTGCCATATACACTCCAAAAGCAGGCACATCAGTGTATAATAATGCATTTGTCAAGTGTTCCTCGACAAATCAGAATGTATTTGCAGTAGAACTCCATCAATTGGACCCTTTTTTGACCTCCTCCAAGGTGTGTACCTTTTCTCATCTAGAAATGACTCTTCCTGGAAGACAGTTTGAAACTCTGAAATCAATGTGGAAACAGTTTGTTGGAGGCTGCAAAGATTAACTCCTCATGGTTCCATACTCAGGCTACAATCCCTAAAAATGTACAAACTGTGTATTGTGTCCACTGTCATGGGGAAACCATAGTCCAGAGGATGCTAAATAGGAGAGGATTAAATAAAAAGAGTAGAAGTTTGCCAAAAATAAAAAGCATTCAGCTTTTTTGAAACTGTTTTACAGCAAGCAGTCAACCACTTCTATGTAGCCCAGAGGGAAACCAGTCAGAAAATCCTCGGGAAAGGCACTATAATGGGCCTATGTGTAAGGGCCGCCAGGTGGCACTGGAAAAGATTTTTAAATCAGAGAGGAACTTAGAAGCAGAACAGTGGCTCAGGATGTCCTGCTTCGAGCTTGATAAACACAAACTGCCTGAATCCAGTGTTCTGTCGATAGTGCCACACACAAGCTAGATGGTGGCCTCAAACTTCCCTTCCTACCAAAACATGGAGCAAAATACTCAGCCAGGGGCTAACAAAAACACAATTTCTTGCCTGTTCACCTTCCCTCTAGTTCCTGTGAGGTTGTGAACTCCTGAAGCAGTATAGAAACACATTGAAAAAAGTTTTGTGTTAGTAAAGACTAAAGGCCTCATAATTTTCATTCTCTACTAAGATTGTACTCTTGCACTGCTGTGTCTGGGGATTCAAGCCAATGTAGGGCATGAAACTGGAAAACAAATAACATTTACTGACAGATACAGTAACTGCTGTCCTAAATTAAGAACATTCAAGTATATCACATCTTTCAGAATCATTATAGTTTAATTTTGGCTACATTGTATATTTATATGTATTGTATTGTGCCTTTTATAAATTAATACATACAGGCTCATCTTGTGTTCTTAGTGCTTTGCGTCATAAATCTTTAATCCCCAGTTTAAAGCTGACAAAAAATGTGGACAATGTGATCAATAATATGAAGAAAAGTTGGTTAAATTGTTACAGTTATAATTAGGAGGATTGCAGGCATAAAGAGAATTAGTGATAAGTATTAGCATGGCAGAATGACAGGAAAAAGTAGATCACAAGCAGCTAAGCAGTGACAAATAATTCAGCAGAGTGATAGGTGAATTGGGAGACAAATAAATATGCAGCTAGCGAGGTAACAGGCAAATACATGGTCAGTTCATAGGCAAAAAAAGCAAAAGAAGAGTTGGGGGAAAGGGGAGCAAAGCGGGCAAGATTATTATTATTATTATTAGGCACGTGACCAGGGTCCCAACGTGACCTTGCCTGTTGTTTAAATAGAAGTGCTTTGGGTTCTGATTATGGATGGACAAACTGAACAGTGTTTTAGCATGATACAGATGATGGCATAGGTTTAGTATATATTATGTCTGTGTCAGTTTGTAACTACTTTGTACACTGACACATCAAACCTGGAATGGATCTGGTCCAGGATTCAAAATATTACTAGCAAATAGCAAATTACTTTGAAGAAATCCATTCCAGATTTGCTGGATCCCCCAGTTTCACTGATCAAAGTGTATCCTCTCCAGCCTTGGAGAGATTTAATAAATCAGGCCCAATAATTGGGTAAGTAGTAATATCTATATCCATTATAGCTGCCTGAGAAATTTTGGAGTTGTAAAATAAAAAGGGGCACCACTAG
>NW_027317399.1:3772-15595 GCF_032062135.1 Pyxicephalus adspersus | reverse complement strand
GATGACAGTTGTGCACTTTTGATGATCTCCACTAGGTGGCAGAACAAGTCATTGTTTTAATAGGAACTGAAAAAAGACCAGTGTAGAGACACAACCATTTGTCAGCAATTTTCATAGGAATTGACTGGGTAAATTTATAAATAGAGCCTTTTGTGTCTTTCATTCCCAAACTACTTCTCCTTTTCCTTGTCTTTTTACAGCAATGTTTAGTTCTTAAACCCATTCACCCTTCTATATTCAGGCGTTGCCCGGGTATTTATTTATTGCAATCTTATATTATACAGGAAAAGGAATCAAATGAAGCTATAGTGTTAAACCAAAGACATGTTTTTTACAGGTTTTAAAGGTATAAGTACAGTATTCAAAATATCATGTAAAATCTTTGACAAATTGACTATAATAATACTTTAACACAAAACTTGATTATAAACAACTTTTTTTCGTTTCACCTCCAGGAGGCTTCACGTTGTTGTATTGTCTCTAAAGCTCCAGATGTAGTAGCTTTCTCGTGGCAAGTCTTCTATTCCTGTCCTCTGGATTTTCTTGTCTACGGTGTTTTCATTTTGCAAAATAATTGCACTCAGCCAATTGCCTAACATTTTCTCAAAGGCATTATTACAGGTCAGAAATTTATAAAAGTCCAAAAAAGTATGTAAAAATAAAAGCAAAAGGCTCACATGAATCATATGTCTAGCAAGTTTGGTTGAAATGTGTAGATGCTTTTCTGAGTGATGATGGAAAATAGTAAGTTTGGTTTAAATGTCTCCATGCGTTTTCTAGTGATGACACACACACATACATACATACATCCAAATACAGCTCTGACAAATAGCACAGCGCTGTACAAAGATGACAGGTGCACTCACATGAGTCTGAGTCATATGTATAGCAAGTTTGGTTGAAATGTGTAGATGCTTTTCTGAGTGATGATGGAAAATAGTAAGTTTGGTTTAAATGTCTCCATGCGTTTTCTAGTGATGACACACACACATACATACATACATCCAAATACAGCTCTGACAAATAGCACAGCGCTGTACAAAGATGACAGGTGCACTCACATGAGTCTGAGTCATATGTATAGCAAGTTTGGTTGAAATGTGTAGATGCTTTTCTGAGTGATGATGGAAAATAGTAAGTTTGGTTTAAATGTCTCCATGCGTTTTCTAGTGATGACACACACACATACATACATACATCCAAATACAGCTCTGACAAATAGCACAGCGCTGTACAAAGATGACAGGTGCACTCACATGAGTCTGAGTCATATGTATAGCAAGTTTGGTTGAAATGTGTAGATGCTTTTCTGAGTGATGATGGAAAATAGTAAGTTTGGTTTAAATGTCTCCATGCGTTTTCTAGTGATGACACACACACATACATACATACATCCAAATACAGCTCTGACAAATAGCACAGCGCTGTACAAAGATGACAGGTGCACTCACATGAGTCTGAGTCATATGTATAGCAAGTTTGGTTGAAATGTGTAGATGCTTTTCTGAGTGATGATGGAAAATAGTAAGTTTGGTTTAAATGTCTCCATGCGTTTTCTAGTGATGACACACACACATACATACATACATCCAAATACAGCTCTGACAAATAGCACAGCGCTGTACAAAGATGACAGGTGCACTCACATGAGTCTGAGTCATATGTATAGCAAGTTTGGTTGAAATGTGTAGATGCTTTTCTGAGTGATGATGGAAAATAGTAAGTTTGGTTTAAATGTCTCCATGCGTTTTCTAGTGATGACACACACACATACATACATACATCCAAATACAGCTCTGACAAATAGCACAGCGCTGTACAAAGATGACAGGTGCACTCACATGAGTCTGAGTCATATGTATAGCAAGTTTGGTTGAAATGTGTAGATGCTTTTCTGAGTGATGATGGAAAATAGTAAGTTTGGTTTAAATGTCTCCATGCGTTTTCTAGTGATGACACACACACATACATACATACATCCAAATACAGCTCTGACAAATAGCACAGCGCTGTACAAAGATGACAGGTGCACTCACATGAGTCTGAGTCATATGTATAGCAAGTTTGGTTGAAATGTGTAGATGCTTTTCTGAGTGATGATGGAAAATAGTAAGTTTGGTTTAAATGTCTCCATGCGTTTTCTAGTGATGACACACACACATACATACATACATCCAAATACAGCTCTGACAAATAGCACAGCGCTGTACAAAGATGACAGGTGCACTCACATGAGTCTGAGTCATATGTATAGCAAGTTTGGTTGAAATGTGTAGATGCTTTTCTGAGTGATGATGGAAAATAGTAAGTTTGGTTTAAATGTCTCCATGCGTTTTCTAGTGATGACACACACACATACATACATACATCCAAATACAGCTCTGACAAATAGCACAGCGCTGTACAAAGATGACAGGTGCACTCACATGAGTCTGAGTCATATGTATAGCAAGTTTGGTTGAAATGTGTAGATGCTTTTCTGAGTGATGATGGAAAATAGTAAGTTTGGTTTAAATGTCTCCATGCGTTTTCTAGTGATGACACACACACATACATACATACATCCAAATACAGCTCTGACAAATAGCACAGCGCTGTACAAAGATGACAGGTGCACTCACATGAGTCTGAGTCATATGTATAGCAAGTTTGGTTGAAATGTGTAGATGCTTTTCTGAGTGATGATGGAAAATAGTAAGTTTGGTTTAAATGTCTCCATGCGTTTTCTAGTGATGACACACACACATACATACATACATCCAAATACAGCTCTGACAAATAGCACAGCGCTGTACAAAGATGACAGGTGCACTCACATGAGTCTGAGTCATATGTATAGCAAGTTTGGTTGAAATGTGTAGATGCTTTTCTGAGTGATGATGGAAAATAGTAAGTTTGGTTTAAATGTCTCCATGCGTTTTCTAGTGATGACACACACACATACATACATACATCCAAATACAGCTCTGACAAATAGCACAGCGCTGTACAAAGATGACAGGTGCACTCACATGAGTCTGAGTCATATGTATAGCAAGTTTGGTTGAAATGTGTAGATGCTTTTCTGAGTGATGATGGAAAATAGTAAGTTTGGTTTAAATGTCTCCATGCGTTTTCTAGTGATGACACACACACATACATACATACATCCAAATACAGCTCTGACAAATAGCACAGCGCTGTACAAAGATGACAGGTGCACTCACATGAGTCTGAGTCATATGTATAGCAAGTTTGGTTGAAATGTGTAGATGCTTTTCTGAGTGATGATGGAAAATAGTAAGTTTGGTTTAAATGTCTCCATGCGTTTTCTAGTGATGACACACACACATACATACATACATCCAAATACAGCTCTGACAAATAGCACAGCGCTGTACAAAGATGACAGGTGCACTCACATGAGTCTGAGTCATATGTATAGCAAGTTTGGTTGAAATGTGTAGATGCTTTTCTGAGTGATGATGGAAAATAGTAAGTTTGGTTTAAATGTCTCCATGCGTTTTCTAGTGATGACACACACACATACATACATACATCCAAATACAGCTCTGACAAATAGCACAGCGCTGTACAAAGATGACAGGTGCACTCACATGAGTCTGAGTCATATGTATAGCAAGTTTGGTTGAAATGTGTAGATGCTTTTCTGAGTGATGATGGAAAATAGTAAGTTTGGTTTAAATGTCTCCATGCGTTTTCTAGTGATGACACACACACATACATACATACATCCAAATACAGCTCTGACAAATAGCACAGCGCTGTACAAAGATGACAGGTGCACTCACATGAGTCTGAGTCATATGTATAGCAAGTTTGGTTGAAATGTGTAGATGCTTTTCTGAGTGATGATGGAAAATAGTAAGTTTGGTTTAAATGTCTCCATGCGTTTTCTAGTGATGACACACACACATACATACATACATCCAAATACAGCTCTGACAAATAGCACAGCGCTGTACAAAGATGACAGGTGCACTCACATGAGTCTGAGTCATATGTATAGCAAGTTTGGTTGAAATGTGTAGATGCTTTTCTGAGTGATGATGGAAAATAGTAAGTTTGGTTTAAATGTCTCCATGCGTTTTCTAGTGATGACACACACACATACATACATACATCCAAATACAGCTCTGACAAATAGCACAGCGCTGTACAAAGATGACAGGTGCACTCACATGAGTCTGAGTCATATGTATAGCAAGTTTGGTTGAAATGTGTAGATGCTTTTCTGAGTGATGATGGAAAATAGTAAGTTTGGTTTAAATGTCTCCATGCGTTTTCTAGTGATGACACACACACATACATACATACATCCAAATACAGCTCTGACAAATAGCACAGCGCTGTACAAAGATGACAGGTGCACTCACATGAGTCTGAGTCATATGTATAGCAAGTTTGGTTGAAATGTGTAGATGCTTTTCTGAGTGATGATGGAAAATAGTAAGTTTGGTTTAAATGTCTCCATGCGTTTTCTAGTGATGACACACACACATACATACATACATCCAAATACAGCTCTGACAAATAGCACAGCGCTGTACAAAGATGACAGGTGCACTCACATGAGTCTGAGTCATATGTATAGCAAGTTTGGTTGAAATGTGTAGATGCTTTTCTGAGTGATGATGGAAAATAGTAAGTTTGGTTTAAATGTCTCCATGCGTTTTCTAGTGATGACACACACACATACATACATACATCCAAATACAGCTCTGACAAATAGCACAGCGCTGTACAAAGATGACAGGTGCACTCACATGAGTCTGAGTCATATGTATAGCAAGTTTGGTTGAAATGTGTAGATGCTTTTCTGAGTGATGATGGAAAATAGTAAGTTTGGTTTAAATGTCTCCATGCGTTTTCTAGTGATGACACACACACATACATACATACATCCAAATACAGCTCTGACAAATAGCACAGCGCTGTACAAAGATGACAGGTGCACTCACATGAGTCTGAGTCATATGTATAGCAAGTTTGGTTGAAATGTGTAGATGCTTTTCTGAGTGATGATGGAAAATAGTAAGTTTGGTTTAAATGTCTCCATGCGTTTTCTAGTGATGACACACACACATACATACATACATCCAAATACAGCTCTGACAAATAGCACAGCGCTGTACAAAGATGACAGGTGCACTCACATGAGTCTGAGTCATATGTATAGCAAGTTTGGTTGAAATGTGTAGATGCTTTTCTGAGTGATGATGGAAAATAGTAAGTTTGGTTTAAATGTCTCCATGCGTTTTCTAGTGATGACACACACACATACATACATACATCCAAATACAGCTCTGACAAATAGCACAGCGCTGTACAAAGATGACAGGTGCACTCACATGAGTCTGAGTCATATGTATAGCAAGTTTGGTTGAAATGTGTAGATGCTTTTCTGAGTGATGATGGAAAATAGTAAGTTTGGTTTAAATGTCTCCATGCGTTTTCTAGTGATGACACACACACATACATACATACATCCAAATACAGCTCTGACAAATAGCACAGCGCTGTACAAAGATGACAGGTGCACTCACATGAGTCTGAGTCATATGTATAGCAAGTTTGGTTGAAATGTGTAGATGCTTTTCTGAGTGATGATGGAAAATAGTAAGTTTGGTTTAAATGTCTCCATGCGTTTTCTAGTGATGACACACACACATACATACATACATCCAAATACAGCTCTGACAAATAGCACAGCGCTGTACAAAGATGACAGGTGCACTCACATGAGTCTGAGTCATATGTATAGCAAGTTTGGTTGAAATGTGTAGATGCTTTTCTGAGTGATGATGGAAAATAGTAAGTTTGGTTTAAATGTCTCCATGCGTTTTCTAGTGATGACACACACACATACATACATACATCCAAATACAGCTCTGACAAATAGCACAGCGCTGTACAAAGATGACAGGTGCACTCACATGAGTCTGAGTCATATGTATAGCAAGTTTGGTTGAAATGTGTAGATGCTTTTCTGAGTGATGATGGAAAATAGTAAGTTTGGTTTAAATGTCTCCATGCGTTTTCTAGTGATGACACACACACATACATACATACATCCAAATACAGCTCTGACAAATAGCACAGCGCTGTACAAAGATGACAGGTGCACTCACATGAGTCTGAGTCATATGTATAGCAAGTTTGGTTGAAATGTGTAGATGCTTTTCTGAGTGATGATGGAAAATAGTAAGTTTGGTTTAAATGTCTCCATGCGTTTTCTAGTGATGACACACACACATACATACATACATCCAAATACAGCTCTGACAAATAGCACAGCGCTGTACAAAGATGACAGGTGCACTCACATGAGTCTGAGTCATATGTATAGCAAGTTTGGTTGAAATGTGTAGATGCTTTTCTGAGTGATGATGGAAAATAGTAAGTTTGGTTTAAATGTCTCCATGCGTTTTCTAGTGATGACACACACACATACATACATACATCCAAATACAGCTCTGACAAATAGCACAGCGCTGTACAAAGATGACAGGTGCACTCACATGAGTCTGAGTCATATGTATAGCAAGTTTGGTTGAAATGTGTAGATGCTTTTCTGAGTGATGATGGAAAATAGTAAGTTTGGTTTAAATGTCTCCATGCGTTTTCTAGTGATGACACACACACATACATACATACATCCAAATACAGCTCTGACAAATAGCACAGCGCTGTACAAAGATGACAGGTGCACTCACATGAGTCTGAGTCATATGTATAGCAAGTTTGGTTGAAATGTGTAGATGCTTTTCTGAGTGATGATGGAAAATAGTAAGTTTGGTTTAAATGTCTCCATGCGTTTTCTAGTGATGACACACACACATACATACATACATCCAAATACAGCTCTGACAAATAGCACAGCGCTGTACAAAGATGACAGGTGCACTCACATGAGTCTGAGTCATATGTATAGCAAGTTTGGTTGAAATGTGTAGATGCTTTTCTGAGTGATGATGGAAAATAGTAAGTTTGGTTTAAATGTCTCCATGCGTTTTCTAGTGATGACACACACACATACATACATACATCCAAATACAGCTCTGACAAATAGCACAGCGCTGTACAAAGATGACAGGTGCACTCACATGAGTCTGAGTCATATGTATAGCAAGTTTGGTTGAAATGTGTAGATGCTTTTCTGAGTGATGATGGAAAATAGTAAGTTTGGTTTAAATGTCTCCATGCGTTTTCTAGTGATGACACACACACATACATACATACATCCAAATACAGCTCTGACAAATAGCACAGCGCTGTACAAAGATGACAGGTGCACTCACATGAGTCTGAGTCATATGTATAGCAAGTTTGGTTGAAATGTGTAGATGCTTTTCTGAGTGATGATGGAAAATAGTAAGTTTGGTTTAAATGTCTCCATGCGTTTTCTAGTGATGACACACACACATACATACATACATCCAAATACAGCTCTGACAAATAGCACAGCGCTGTACAAAGATGACAGGTGCACTCACATGAGTCTGAGTCATATGTATAGCAAGTTTGGTTGAAATGTGTAGATGCTTTTCTGAGTGATGATGGAAAATAGTAAGTTTGGTTTAAATGTCTCCATGCGTTTTCTAGTGATGACACACACACATACATACATACATCCAAATACAGCTCTGACAAATAGCACAGCGCTGTACAAAGATGACAGGTGCACTCACATGAGTCTGAGTCATATGTATAGCAAGTTTGGTTGAAATGTGTAGATGCTTTTCTGAGTGATGATGGAAAATAGTAAGTTTGGTTTAAATGTCTCCATGCGTTTTCTAGTGATGACACACACACATACATACATACATCCAAATACAGCTCTGACAAATAGCACAGCGCTGTACAAAGATGACAGGTGCACTCACATGAGTCTGAGTCATATGTATAGCAAGTTTGGTTGAAATGTGTAGATGCTTTTCTGAGTGATGATGGAAAATAGTAAGTTTGGTTTAAATGTCTCCATGCGTTTTCTAGTGATGACACACACACATACATACATACATCCAAATACAGCTCTGACAAATAGCACAGCGCTGTACAAAGATGACAGGTGCACTCACATGAGTCTGAGTCATATGTATAGCAAGTTTGGTTGAAATGTGTAGATGCTTTTCTGAGTGATGATGGAAAATAGTAAGTTTGGTTTAAATGTCTCCATGCGTTTTCTAGTGATGACACACACACATACATACATACATCCAAATACAGCTCTGACAAATAGCACAGCGCTGTACAAAGATGACAGGTGCACTCACATGAGTCTGAGTCATATGTATAGCAAGTTTGGTTGAAATGTGTAGATGCTTTTCTGAGTGATGATGGAAAATAGTAAGTTTGGTTTAAATGTCTCCATGCGTTTTCTAGTGATGACACACACACATACATACATACATCCAAATACAGCTCTGACAAATAGCACAGCGCTGTACAAAGATGACAGGTGCACTCACATGAGTCTGAGTCATATGTATAGCAAGTTTGGTTGAAATGTGTAGATGCTTTTCTGAGTGATGATGGAAAATAGTAAGTTTGGTTTAAATGTCTCCATGCGTTTTCTAGTGATGACACACACACATACATACATACATCCAAATACAGCTCTGACAAATAGCACAGCGCTGTACAAAGATGACAGGTGCACTCACATGAGTCTGAGTCATATGTATAGCAAGTTTGGTTGAAATGTGTAGATGCTTTTCTGAGTGATGATGGAAAATAGTAAGTTTGGTTTAAATGTCTCCATGCGTTTTCTAGTGATGACACACACACATACATACATACATCCAAATACAGCTCTGACAAATAGCACAGCGCTGTACAAAGATGACAGGTGCACTCACATGAGTCTGAGTCATATGTATAGCAAGTTTGGTTGAAATGTGTAGATGCTTTTCTGAGTGATGATGGAAAATAGTAAGTTTGGTTTAAATGTCTCCATGCGTTTTCTAGTGATGACACACACACATACATACATACATCCAAATACAGCTCTGACAAATAGCACAGCGCTGTACAAAGATGACAGGTGCACTCACATGAGTCTGAGTCATATGTATAGCAAGTTTGGTTGAAATGTGTAGATGCTTTTCTGAGTGATGATGGAAAATAGTAAGTTTGGTTTAAATGTCTCCATGCGTTTTCTAGTGATGACACACACACATACATACATACATCCAAATACAGCTCTGACAAATAGCACAGCGCTGTACAAAGATGACAGGTGCACTCACATGAGTCTGAGTCATATGTATAGCAAGTTTGGTTGAAATGTGTAGATGCTTTTCTGAGTGATGATGGAAAATAGTAAGTTTGGTTTAAATGTCTCCATGCGTTTTCTAGTGATGACACACACACATACATACATACATCCAAATACAGCTCTGACAAATAGCACAGCGCTGTACAAAGATGACAGGTGCACTCACATGAGTCTGAGTCATATGTATAGCAAGTTTGGTTGAAATGTCTCCATGGGTTTAGGGAGTGATGGTGAAACATACACACATACATCCAGTTATATACATAGTTCTCCCCAGAGGTTTTTAGCCGGTTGCTCCGCCCGGCTAATTTGAATACCCCGCTCAGCTCTCATCCTCGGATGCATGGATCTCAGTGAGGCTGCTCTGTGCAATCCGTTCAGAGGATTGCTGCTGATCAGAGGTGAGCACACAGTTCAGCCTCCATGTGAAGGAGACACAGGCAGCCCCGCCCCCATCTCATAGCACAAGCTCAGATTTCTATTTTAAAAAAAATCTGCCTGTGAAATGTATCCAGTGTGTATAAAGTCTGCATGTCATTCTGCACCCTCACAGCTCTGTGTACAAACCTCCATATATCCTAAGCTGTATGTCCCAATGACCTGTAACTTTCAGGGTGTACAGGGGACCCTCATAGATACTAGTTACTACAATTTCAAAAGCCCCCCAGCTTTAAAGAATTTCAAGATATGGGGGTCACAAATGTAAAACGTTATGAAAATTGAACTTTGGGGTTGCTGTTTTTTGAGAAAAGTGCAACTAGGAGTCCTAAATTGAAAGTGCAAATTGGGGACCCCGGGGGCCAGTAACATAGCAAGGAGCATTGGGGTGGGGCCTCTAAATATATAACTACCTGTCACAAATCTATACATATGAAACTACTGTCTGCTTCTCTTCTTTGGACACCAATTTCTCTGAGGGTGGGAGTACAAAACTGAAAATATAGGTGCAAGTGGCGGGCACATTCTCCCCTTACAATCTCATTACTACAGCATCATTAGAACATAAAACACTCTGCCCATCAAATTAGGCTTCCCTGCCCTGTTACACATTCCTGTCCACTTATCTAACATTCTGAACTTCAATCAGGGAATGGGGAGGTGTAAGAAACCAAAAATATAGGTACAAGTGGGGAACATCTGTGACTAACATCCCCTAAAACCTTATCACTATAGCATCATTAGAAAATGAACTCTGCCCACTAAATGTTATTGAGGTTGAGGTACAGGAAGGTTACAGTCATGTGTAACAAGGAAGTGCATTTTGATGGACAGTTTTTTTTAATGTTGTAATGATGCCATGGTGATGAAAGGTGATCGCCACACATGTCTCCCACTTCCACCTATATTTTTGTTTCCCTGCACCTCTTAGTTCTGGGGAAATTTGGGTTTGAGGTAAGATGCAGAGAGATATGTGTAACAGAGCAGGGAGCACATTTTGCTAGGCAGAGATTTATGTTCTCATAATGCCGTACTAATTACATTTTAAAAAGGTTTAGCCACAAGTGTCCCCCACTTGCACCTCCAGTTTCAGTTTCCTATCCCTCAAGTTAATACAACGAACGGTTTAGGAGATCTGAAGGTTTGAACACAGCGAGTTGTTAGGCTGCAGAATATCACATGCAGCTTTTACACTCACATAGCTATCACACAGCGCTGCTGACGACATTATTACACACTGCGGATAAACGTCACAGACAGTGTATTATTATAGAATATGGGCAGTGATGAGAGGGGGTCACTGTCTGTCTTGTCCCTATCTGATATCACATGCATGATGCTATTAAAGCATCGCAGCATTTTTAACATTATATTAAAGAGTGACTTTCTCTGTTATGTAATGGGAAAATGTGCGTTTTTTGTTTTTACACTTTTGTGGAGAGGACCTCTCCCCTTCATTCTTTACTGTCATTTCGGTAAAGACCGAAGGGGAAATCCGCAGCCTCCTGGGATATTTGTGTCACATATCCCAAGAAGCTCTGAACTGCTCCTTGAGTGCATGCACCTTCAGAGGATTTCGTATAATGTAAAATAAAGTGTTCAATCTAATGCCAAGTGCAAGGCAGCATTGGACGTACAAGTGAGCATCAGAGAAAAGGTGGAAGCTGAGCCAGCATGGGCCTGTTGGGCTAATTTTGTAAAAGAATCAAGTGAAAAAAAAATGTTTTCACAAAACTTCACTTTAACTAAATATAGACACAGGAGCACATCTGAAGTTAGGCTGAATTCACATCGGCAGTAAGGTTACATTTGCTCATTCCTCATGCCAGGAACCACTGCTGCTTAAAAAACTTCTAGCTCTGAAAAAGCCCAGCACTTACCGCCTGTTATCAATCCCAGATGCCTAGCAATTACAGCCTGTTACCAATCCTAGGTGCCTGGCACTTACCGCCTGTTATCAATCCTAGATACCCAGCACTTACCGCCTGTTACCAATCCTAGATGCCCAGCACTTACAGCCTGTTACCAATCCTAGATGCCCAGCACTTACAGCCTGTTACGAAACCTAGGTGCCCGGCACTTACCGCCTGTTATCAATCCTAGAT
>NW_027317399.1:0-3635 GCF_032062135.1 Pyxicephalus adspersus | reverse complement strand
CGCCTGTTACCAATCCTAGGTGCCCAGCACTTACCACCTGTTACCAATCCTAGGGGCCTAGCACTTATGGCCTGTGTACATAGAATAGAAAAATTGGATATACTAACGGGGCAGGCATTACAAAGTTGTAACAAATAATTAGAAGAAGGTAGAACACTAAAACAATAAGAGGTTACTGGATACCCATGGCATAAACAACTGGGAGCACTAAATTTGCCGTCTTTTGCCACACACCCTTTTCTACCACCCGGCTACAGTTTCCCACCACCCGGCTGAAAAAATTTTCTGGGGAGAACACTGATATATACAAATTTCTGACTGTTAACCACTTGTCTTGTATCATCATTCATTTTGTTTCACTTCTTTAAACATAATATGTATAAAATAGAATTTGTAATTTTTCAATCATCTAATCTGATTTCCTGACTGATAACCGTATCTGTCAATAACACCACAAAATCTCCAGCTCCCCAAGCTCCTTGTATAGGAGCAATATTTGATTACATGCTTTCAATTACAGCTGACATTCAAACTTTATTCACCTTCTGTCATCTTTAACTTAAAAAACAGTTCCTGCATCTGTCTCTTCATCTCACATGACTCTACTGAAATGCCAACACTTGGCTCTCATTCTATATCAGAATACTGTAACCATTAAAAAAAACTGACACCACTTCAACCCATACACAATTCTGCAACTTCAGCCAAGTGCCTAATTTTCTTACTCCTTAATTTGTTGCTCATCTCCTTCATTACCCAATTGGCTATCAGATACATACAGCTAATTCAATTTGTAGTTTACCCAGGCTTTTTATACATCTGGTAATTTGCTAATTTTATACCACAAAATATGAAAAAGCTACTGCTTTTAAGACAAGGTTCCCCCACTTTTGTGCTTTATTCACTTTTGCACATGCACACATACAGGTTTGTTTTATGTGCCTTTTTTTTTTTTAAATTCCCTTTCATATACTATTGGGCATCTAACTCTCTAAAACATTAAATGCACCTGTAATGAAAAATTAATAATATTGAGGATAATGTCCAATATGAGTATTCAATAATAAAATTCTTGCTGGAAATCTTACACATCCTCATTGCTCACGTTTTTATACAAGAATATCATTTGATGAAGGTCACTTCTTAGGTGCTGGTCCAATATTGCTTCCTGCCGGGCAACCCGTACTACATCACATATCATATATAAAGCTAATACTTTCCTTTTCTATGTTTCTATTTCTCCACTAGAAATTTATTTTCAAAACAATTCAAATGCTTTTCCATAGAAACCTATGGGAAACCACGTTTCGGCTAAGAAAAGACTTTGGCTAACAAAGATTTCGGGTAAAAAATGTGATACCGGAACAAATTAATTTTGTTAGCTGAGGTATCACTGTATTTGTATTATCAGGTATATAAGTATCCTTGTCTGTACCACCTACTTGTGTGGTGCGAGATTTTAGTGCTACAAAAATCATTCTTAAAACGAATATTATTATTACTATTATTTTTAAACTTTATTCATAATGCACCAACATATCACACAGCACTGTACTATAAATAGTAGTTCTAAATGATGAAGATACAAACATTGCGACAGAAGGTGGAAAGGACCCTGCACAAAAGAGCTTATAATCCATTGATGACATGCAACAAAATCCTAGACTGTTCCCATGCAGAGTCATTACCTATAATATATATATATATATATATATATATATATATAACCTGTATGGTCATCTCATGTTCTTCAAACAACCAGGAGTGAGAGGCAGCGTGCAGTGGCAGTGCTCAGCCCAGAAATTATTTTAAGCTTGGTGGGAAGAAACTGTAGGTGACTCAATTCATTAGTAACCACACAAAAACAGCTGGGTGGTTACAGAAAAGTGCTGGATGGTGTGCCCCGCTAAAAGGGGATGGCAAGAACACTGCACTGGTATACTGCTTTCTCTACAGGTGTGTTTTGGGTTTTGATGAGGTCTTATGGGAGCACCTATACTATTTTCACATTCATTCCCCCCAAGATCCTTCTCCTACACAGAAAATATTTTAGTAAGGTGTTGTGTATGCTAAGCCATCGCTTCATTTGGTATATTTGAAATACCTGCTTTTGAAAAGACTAATAACTGATCTTCCTATGCCCCTTTTAAATTTGCTATCTGGACCATCTGAATAATGATACTTATTATTGATATTAAAGATGTACTAACTTTTAGTTAGAGAAAACCTTGCCCAATAAAGGTTACATGTGTTGAGGAAGCCTAGTATTCAATAGTTAGTGAAAAGGAATTTGGCTAATTACAGATTGGTCTATCTGTAGAGATAAAGTGAGACTGAAGAGGTGGATTTTGAGGGCTCGTTGAACTGTTAAAGATAGGATCAAACTTAATGAGCCAGGGGAGGGAATTTCAGAGAGCTCTTGAGCTGTACATAGGAAGATGTTATAAGTGTGGAGGTCATTAGTAGGTAATTGGAGAAGTAGAGAGAGTGGTTAGATTTTCATTTATGTATATAACTGAAAATGCAAGCAGGACAACCGTTGTGAAGTGATTTAAAGGCAAAACACAGTCGCTTGAATTTGATTCTGAAGTGAAATGCAAGCCAATGAAGAGATTTGCAGATAGAAGCAGCAGGCGAGTAGTGAGAAGGATGGAGAAGTTTTACTTTGGCATTCATAATAGATAGTGGATGCAATAGATTAGGTATTGGAATACCAGATATGAGGATGCTGAAATAGTTAATTGAGAGAAATGAGATTGTGTACTAGGGATTTAGTGGTTTCTTAGAATGGAGAGGGGCATATTTCAGGGAGAAATATGTTTCCTGACATGCTGGAGATAGCGAGTAGAAAGGGGAATCCAGCACCAGTAAATGAATAACCCTTTTGAGCCCCTGTCTCTCCATGAAGTCATGTACTACCACCTGCAGTCAGACAATGCAGCAGAAGCATTTTGAGCCCCAAAGACCACAGGGCTGCTGCATTGACTGTACATTCATATGTCCTACCCTCTCCTCTGTCAATTTTGACAAGAAAAAAAGTTAAGTATGAACAGACATTATGAGGAGAAAAAAAGTACATTATGTGTGGTGATAGATAAACCTATATACAGAAAATCAATTTTTTTACTTTTATGTCATTCATGAAATTGTAAAACTTTACTAAATTTTTACTCTGTTCAGTGGTTTTCAAAAAGGGGAATGCTCACTTTCAAGCGAGTGGATCAAAAAAGTGAGTTTGCCAAGCCAGAAGGCCAGGTTACTTTGCTGTCATTGCAAGTATCTGCAGAATGATTGAATGTGGTGTGTGCCTATCTACTGCCAATAACACACAAACCAAGTAAATAATCTGTATTCTTGTAACTCTTTCGGAGTAAGAGTCTGTGTCAATGGGCTTTTGTTAGTCATAATTGCTTCGCAACCAAAACAAGTCAATGGGAATGCAAAAGCAGCTCAAAGCAGGTTAATGCAACTAAAAAGGAGATCAACAGTAGGGTCAGTAAGGTCAACTGTACTTGTGATTGATTTGTGAATGATCCCAGAAGAATTTTTTTAAACTAATCTTTTATTTGCAAGCATATTGTATCTAAAATGTCCCTTAGCCTATTAAAACAAGCAAAGTATAATAACAAAGGCAT
>NW_027317398.1:14034-15623 GCF_032062135.1 Pyxicephalus adspersus | reverse complement strand
TGGATCACTTTTGGTACAGAAATCTAGACCTCAGTGTAACGCTCAGGTGGTTAATGTACAGTAATCATTATTTATACACATTCACAGGTTTGTAACCTTACAGTAAAACTGTCTAAAGCAAATTAAGTAGGATGCCATATGGGACCTTCTGAAAAGACTAATTTGCTAGCTGTTATTCTCTCCATGTGGCTTTAGTATTTTATTACATTGACCTGAAACAAGTACGCAGATAGAACATTGAAGAAAAACAAAAAATATTTTTTGTGGGCTTCCTTAAAGGCATGAATCCACACAGCTCCCTGGGGTTAGCGCTTTGCCAGCCGCTGGGTCATTAATACTGCAGCACTGGTTCCTAACAAGCAGTACTGTGCCACTCACCCCTACCCCATTTATCCTCTATGGGGCTGTTGTGATTGAAAAGCTACATTCGTCTCCCCTAGGCGGAGGTTTACTGGCATGTGGTAAACACACTGCAACCCGATGGATTAAATATCGAAATATTCATAAAATACAGTAAATAAAATATTTGAATGTATGTGATATATAGAATGTATGTTATAAAAGTTAGATCTGAACAAAATGAACATTTAACCCTTGCAGTACTTAGGCAATAGAAGAGTATTTTTTTTCACATAAATTCAAACTTAGCTTTAGGAAATTTCATTTTATACATTAACTGTTTTTTTATGCTAGAACATATGCACAATGGTGTAAAATCTGTAGGAAAAGAAATCCATTTTAGCTTTATAACACACTGCATGAAAGCTGCATTTCCTGTATATGACCTATTTGTGACCCAGAGGCCTAGGCTCTGTTGGATTCTATTAGACTGAAGGAAAACAGGCTCGGCCTTGCACTTGAAGAAACCAACTCAGCCACTGCAATGCTATCAGTGCTTTGTTATTGATGTACTAGATAGAACAGACTAAATGTATTATGCCAAGAAAGGTATCTGAAGAAATAAATTAATTCATAAGAAGTGTACTGTAGATCTGACCTTCAATAGGCTTTTATGAGTAAGCATGCACAGTGACAGGCATTCCTGTGTACATAGCGAACCTATGCTCTCTCTGTGCCATCTACAGTACATGGCACCAGAGAGCATAAACCTCCATTATCTATTGTTAACCATTTATGACAATTTATTACTACATACAATGAAAAAAAAATTCTACAAAAGTGTTATTTTACAGCAGCCTCTCCTGAACTCTTGAAAAAACATTCGGGTCTTTAGCTCTTCTAAGTTCACAGTATTTTGGCATGATGGTCAGTAGAAAGAAAGCCTCTTTCCCCCTATGGGAAAAATATCACCCTTACAGCGAAAAAGATCATTGGAGGCACAAATTGCCCATTGCTCAGAGAACCCTTAGCAACTTCTAATGGAACCCTAAAGTCCCACAGAACCTTGGTAGAGAAACAATGTATTAGACTAAAAGCCCATTTAGATATATATGAAATAAATGAGCTACCAATGCACCCTAATAGGTATAAAAAGAACAGGACCATTTTTTTTTCTAATGCGCTTCACTACAGCTGAGTTGCCTTAGTGCTATTTAAAATAAAAGCAACCACAACACAGAAAAATATAT
>NW_027317398.1:3033-10968 GCF_032062135.1 Pyxicephalus adspersus | reverse complement strand
ATTTTTAATAATAATATCTCCCTCATTTTTTGCAAAAAGGGTTTTGGTTTAGGTTTCCATTAGGGGGTAATTGCCTTTCTTGTAAACAAGGACATAAATAAGATCAGTATATAATTTGTTGCAATCCTTCATTTATCAGATCATCACTGCACTAGCTGTGGAGTCTGCAGAAACCCAATACCTAGATCCATGTTTTCTTCTGTACATTTCTTGCCAGTTTATCCACTTTACTTAAACATGTATTTCAGGAATGTACACAGCAATACTTTTTTTGTGAACTTTTGCATCCTGTTACAAAGAAAATATTTATTGGTTGTCAACCTGTACATATCCCTGTCTCCATAGAGGTCACAAATCGTAATCCTACAAAATGTAATTCACAAGAGATGCTAGAGCATTCAAGGTAAGAGAAATCCTCATATAGAAAGTTGTTACCTCAACAAGCACCCACATCAAATGTTTCACCTCTATTCCTGTTCTGTTAACTACATTTTGTTTTTTTCCATTACTTTCTGTCCAGGTGCCAACAATTGCTGGAACAAATAGTAATCCTTTCCCACTGTAATTAGTTTTTGTAAATGAAACGTCTTTAGTTACAGTTTAAAACAACATTAATTATATAGATAATATCACACAAACTCCAGATTTTAAAGCGGAGTACACATTAAAATCTTTCTTTATTCATAATTCAATGACTGCTCACAGGATAATTTAATTAATTGAAAATAGTATAGAAATTAACATTTTCTTTCAAAAACCCTTCCCAAAATCTCATTCTACAGTCATGTGAAAAACAAAGTACACAATCTTGGTTGTTGCACCTGTGTGTGTATAAACAGCATGCTAACATTGACATCAATCAAAGTTCTATAGCTACTCATTGACTATGATCAGTGCCTACAGTGAAATGGTAAAAATAATAGGAATAAAAAATGTTTTAAAAATGTTCATAAATCAGCAGTGCCTATCTCTTAAATCTATTGCATGCCACAATGTAGTTATCTCTGTTTTAAAATTCTGATACCTACATATATCAGACATTATCAGTCGTTATTCATATATAGACTGAATCTTCTTTGTTTCTATGGATGATAATTCGTAGACTGAACAAAAGCACGTTACCCGACTTTCTGTATTGTTCATCTTGTTCCAGGTTTCTGGAACTGTCTTAAGATTTTAACAGAATCAGGGCAGATCAAACTGATTTCCTGGTATTTACTTATAGTGAAAGCAAATCACTGGGCAGTTCCTGGGCAGTCTGTGTGCTACTGGACAGGGTCAGATGCATGGATATTTGTCCTAGAGGGTTGCTATTGGATTCAGGTCTGGGGACTGTGGGGCCCAGTGAATGGCATCAATGCCTTTGTCATCCAGGAACACACTCACAACGCAGGAAACTCAGGGCTCCTTGCACCTGCATAGGGTTTGACAATGGGTTTGAGGATTTTATTCCGGTATCTAACAGCAGTCAGGGTTATGCCCTCTCCATAATTTACACAAACATTTTGACTTTACATATACATTTTATATTTTCAATAATTTCTATTTTCATTAATGATCGTGACTGTTTTATGTGGCTCAATTTAAACCAGTCAAATAGTGGAGCTACACATTGGTTAAAATAAAAGCATATAACGTTAGAACTATGATAATGTGATACAAATAGCAAGGTGGTTGATAAACATAAATGGCCAAGTCCCCAAATATTCAACAGGTATGATGAAATACTTATGTTTAACCAGGACTAAAAGGGACTTTAAATGACCAGTTGGGTCACAAAGTTCAAACAGCAAATAAAACCAAAGCAAATAGGATGACAACGGTTTTCTGACTATTCATTACTAAAAATTTTAACAAAACTATTACTAAGACTACAAACATTAATATATACACCTATATGTATTTATTACCGTAACATACCCACACATAGAATTAATAATGCAATTTAACAGAGTTACAGATGTGTCTACAGTGTGGTATGGACAAATGGCTCATGGTGATCTTACATGAGAAGATAAGTCAGCTTCAAATATATCAGCATCTTGTGTGTAAAGAAAGTGCCAAGGATGGACTATGCTTTTTCCGTTTGTAGCGGATACAATAAACGTGGAAAAGATACCATCTTGACAAGGTGGCATCGCCCCAAGAATGACAATGGCAGCCTACCCCACATTCTTAGTTCGTTTTGTATTTTTTGGAATATTGGCGGGTAGTTGAGTTTGTTTGAGTATTTTAAGACTTTACACCCTTCCAGACAATTTTACAAAAGGGTTGACTTTTATATAACTACATCTGGGACTACCAAGGGATCCTGGGAGTATGTAAGAGTTGTACAAAGTTAGCATGTGATTCAATTTGACAGCAGCCTTGCAAAGCCCAAATGCTTGTTTTGCTTGTAAGATCACTAAAAATAACATTTCTATGGATTGGCTGGTGCCCATATATTTGCCTAATATTTCTTTGGTTCTGGATTAAAGTATTAATATTATACAGTAATAGCAGTATATAAATACTCATAGCAACCTTTAAAGGTCACCTCCATGTGTGTTTATGTCTCAGTAAAAGTCAAACATAAAAAGCTATGTAAAAAATGTACTTAGATGTTCAGAAGTAGCCATTGAATAGCAGGGGTTATTGTTACTTCCTTCTCCTTGGGGCATGGTATGAATAGATGACATGAGAGTGTACGATTTTCACAGGCTTAATGCTGTTTGATATCTTTCATTTAAACCCATTTGTGCAGTGGGTGGTAGCTCATTCATAATCTTTTCCAAAGGACAGTATGAGCATGGTGCCGGGCTGTGGGAGAATCCCTAAGGGAAATTTGATTTATGGCTGCTTTCAAACCAATTTTAACTTACAGTCATGCTGATTATTCATGCACTGCCAGTATTTACTCACCTGTTCTAAGAAATGTAGAAAAATATTCTTAAGTTCTAAAAACAATCCAGTTTTTAAAGTGAACACTGCAGTATAGCTTTACAAATGTTTAAGGTAACAACATTGCTGAAGTGCATAATGCTTTTGGGACTTACATGTATCCTGAAACTCTTTAAAGTTTTGCTGATTTTGGCCAAAATACCAGATTTACTTTAAGGACCATGCCCCTTACCCCCGGGCCAGTCATGAAGAACATTGCTAATACCTGAGAGTGAGCCATGAGCTTATCCATACCAAGAAGAACCAGATATATTCTTTGATCCTGGAGGAAGCAGAGAAAATAAATATTTGGATATGTGTAGAAGGCAGCATAGGATTGTAGGCAACCAGTTGCTTTGTATGGGGAAAACAAATATTTGTATATTCCAATGATTTTACTGATCAATAAAAGCTAACTCCTGCATTTGACACTTGAGTTATAAGAAGTGAGGTTTAACACTGTGAGTGGAGCTATGTGCTAACCTATACAGAAGTTAGGTCTCTGTATATAGACTGGAACCCAAGGTGCTAAGTAGAAACAAAAGGACTGATGTAAACCTTAGGGACAGGTTGCACAGACATGCCATTTCACAATGCCCAAATATCTTATACCTTAATCCATAAAGTGAAAAGTTATGAAGAGACTGACAGAATGTTAAATATAGGAAACTGTAAAATGGCTCTGCAGCTTACCCTTAGTTTTTTACTTTAATTCGTTTTTATTTAAAAAAAAATAAGTCCAAAAAGCTTGTGAGCTTCAACTTGACACATATGGCCTGGTTTATAAATGCTCTCCAAGACTGGAGAAGATACACTTTCATCGGTAAACATGGGTGATCCAGCAAACCTGGAATGAATCTGGTCTACGATTGAAAACATTTGCTAACAAATAGCAAATTACTTTTTTTAAAAATCCATTCCAGGTTTGCTGGATCAGCTACTCTGGTCATGGATGAACTTTTATTCCTCTTTACCAAGTATGACAATTCCAGCAAGGTATTCAATACTGTTCTACTATGTTGGTAAGTTTCCCAGCAAGTCAGACATTAAATGCAGACCCCAACTGCTGAATGTCTCTCTTTAGTGGACTGATATACCTCCACTTGTGTTGTAGCTGGAGCTGTCCAAAACTCAAATCCCATCCTCCTCCTGATTTTGTTTTTTTATGAGAAGTACAATTGGACATTGTAGCAAAACTTACTTACCTATATTTTTGGGTTACCCATTCACTTACCAAAAAGATAGGACCAGGATAGGGTAGGATTAAGTATATTTATAGGTCATACATTTTTCATCCCAAATCTTACAAAATTGGATTAAATTTCCATGATCTCAAAAGTCATTTAACTTTTAGTAATACATTTGCAGAGGAAAAGTGAAAGGAGAGATGGAAAAGCATCAAATTTGTTACTAAAATTCCCCCATGTGTAAGAATGACAATATGCCACTCTTCCAACCCAGCACGTTTCACCAGTGGACATCTTTGGGTATTTTTGGTAGTCCAACGACATCAGGGGTTTGGGAAAGAATTGAATTGAACCTTGTATGATCTGGGAAAAATGTTTAATGACCTTTCTTTATCTCTAGAGAGTGCAATCTAATAAGAGGAGTACAGACCCGGAGTGTGCAGTGGTAGAGTCACTTTTTTCAAGTGTATATCACCAGAGGGAATCACTTCTGGAGGTGTTATTATGCAACACCTATCTGTCTGACCGCTCCTTTCAAGTTTCTTTCAATGGTAATTCCTCCTCGCCCTCTCTCCTCCCTGTTGGTGTTCCCCAAGGCCCAGTCCTTGGACCGGTTCTCTTTTCTCTGTACACCTCCTCTCTCCGTAGTCCAATATCCTCCTTTGGCTTACAGTACCATCTGTATACTGATGACACTCAAATCTATCTGTCCCCCCTGACTTGTCTCCCTCAGTCCTGGGTAAGGTCTCATGCTGCCTGTCAGCCATCTCATCATGGATGTCTGACCGATTCCTGAAACTCAACCTGGATAAAACAGAACTTATCATCTCCCCATCCCCCCTCCCCTCTAACATTCCAAATCTCCCCCTGACATATTCCTAACTGTTAAAAACACTGTTATTCGGACTTCCCCTCAGGCACGTTGTCTTGGCATCACCTTTGATTCTGCCCTCTCATTTACCCCCCATATTCAGAACATTTACAGGTCCTATCACTTTCACCTACACAACATCTCCAAAATCCGCCCCTACCTGTCCCCTGAGACCACCAAACTCCTTGTACATGCTCTTATCTCTCGTCTGGACTACTGTATCCTCCTCCTGTCTGGTATTCCACTAACCCGACTCTCTCCTCTACAATCTATTATGAATGCTGCAGCCAGACTCATCCATCCTTCCCTCCGCTCCTCTTTTGCTGCTTCTCTTTGCAGATATCTTCATTGGTTTCGATTTCACCTTAGAATCAAATCCAAGCTCCTGTGCTTTGCCTTCAAATCACTCCACAGTTCTTCTCCCACTTACCTTTCTGACCTTGGTAAAAAAATACTCCCCCAGCCGCTCTCTCCGCTCCTCCAATGACCTACAGCTGACTTCTTTACTCATAACCCTGTCACACGCATGGATCCAAGACTATTCTAGAGCTGTCCCCTCTCTCTGGAATGGTCTTCCTTGTTTTTTTCACCTAGTTTTTATCTGGTATGATTGTGTTTCCCTAGTTGACATAGTTGTAGGTAATATTATTATTTTTAATCTTAGAAGGTGGATTCCTTCTGAGGAAGTTAGGTTCACATTAAAGAAAAATAGATTTAAGTAGGAAAAATTGATTGTAACAATTTCACTGTGTTATTTAACATGTACTAATTGTTAAAGTGATACTTTTTATAATTTTTTATCTAAAGTATTTAAATAAATGGTGTAATTTTAAACTGTGGATTATGTGATATTATTATCTTTAGGTTTCAATAAAGTCCCCATAAATTATAAATAGTGTTCAATTGGGTCACTTATTCTTATACTCTTTGCAGATCTCTTCATTGGCTTCCATTTCACCTTAGAATCAAATTCAAGCTCCTGTGCTTTGCCTTCAAATCACTCCACAGTTCTTCTCCCACTTGCCTTTCTGACCTGGTAAAAAAATATTCGCCCAGTCGCTCCCTCCGCTCCTCCGAGGACCTACAACTGACTTCTTCACTCATAACCCTGTCACACGCATGGATCCAAGACTATTCTAGAGCTGTCCCGTCTCTCTGGAATGGTCTTCCTTGTTTTTTTTCACCTAGTTTTTGTCTGGTATGATTGTGTTTCCCTAGTTGACATAGTTGTAGGTAATATTATTATTGTTAATCTTAGAAGGTGGATTCCTTCTGAGGAAGTTAGGTTCACATTAAAGAAAAATAGATTTAAGTAGGAAAATTGATTGTAACAATTTCACTGTGTTATTTAACATGTACTAATTGTTAAAGTGATACTTTTTATAATTTTTTGTCTAAAGTGTTTAAATAAATGGTGAAAATTTAAACTGTGGATTATGTGATATTATTATCTTTAGGTTTCAATAAAGTCCCCATAAATTATAAATAGTGTTCAATTGGGTCACTTATTCTTATATATTACTATTACTATTACTAAGAAGCTTCCAGTTGCCACCCCACTAAGCTTAATCCTGTTTAAACCATTGTAAAAACAATAATTGTGCTCCTAGATGTAAACTCTGTTTATCCGCTTTTAGTCAAGCATTAGTAAGTGCCAGACATACATACAATCTAGGGGCAAAATGTAAGCACTGTTGCATTAGGTCAGATAATGCAGCACATTTAGATTTATTTTGTTGACACATGAAAAAACTTCCATAGCAAGGTATATATATATTTATATATATATATATATATATATATATATATATATATAAAGGAGCAAGCAAGAACTTGCGTGTGTGCTTTGGACAAGATGGAAAAAGTCTAGTTCGCTGGCAAAAGCAAAGTTTTGCCCGCAAGAGCCCGCTGGAATTTCTTTCAAGGTGGACCACCGGGTCCAGCATTGGATACCTTTAGGTAGGCGCCTGTGTAAAGAGCTGAAATCAGTTAACTCTTTCTAAACCTGAAAATAATAGGGTATTGTTTTTAATATTTAAAGGTGAAAGCAAGCTAAAAACGTGTTCAGGTGAATATAACTCCGGCTTATGTTTTCCATAAGCCAAATTTGGTTTTGTGAGTATAGGTACACTTTAACCCCTTTTTGCCCAGTCTATTGTTTCCCAATGTATCCCCTTGTGATGTTCCAGTGTTCCTCTCTGTCTGTGGTTGTTCCCATGTCACCTGTGCCTTCTGTTGCTTCCAGTGTCTGCCGTGTTCCCTGTGTCCCCAGTGACCTCTGTGTCACTGATGTCTATTTCATGAATCCCTGGTATTTGAACCCTGGCTCATGACCTGACCTGCTGCTGCTGCCATCTCCACACTATGTCACCTTGCCGCTCTGCGGTTTCCTTATGTGGCCACCACCTCCACACTATGTCCTTGTGACACTCTGTGGTGTCCTGATGCTGTCGCCACTTCCAGGCTCTGTCATTGTGCCACTCTGTGGGCTCCTGATGCTGCCGCTACCTCCACAATCTGTCATTGTGCCACTCTGTGGCCTACTCATGCTGCCACCACCTCAAGACTCTGTCATTGTGCCACTCTGTGGTCTCCTGATGCTGTAGCCACCTCCAGATTCTGTCATTGTTCCACTCTGTGGCCTCCTGACCCTGTCCCTATCTCCACAATCTGTCATTGTGCCACTCTGTGGCTTACTCATGCTGACACCACCTCCAGGCTCTGTCATTGTGCCACTCTGTGGCCTCCTGATGCTGCCGCTACCTCCACACTCTGTCATTTTTCCGCTCTGTGGCCTCCTGATGCTGTTGCCACCTCCAGACTCTGTCATTGTGTCACTCTGTGGCCTACTCATGCTGCCACCACCTTCAGGCTCTGTCATTGTGCCACTCTGTTGCCTACTCATGCTGCCACCATCTCCACACTCTGTCATTGTGCCACTCTGTGGCTGACTCATGC
>NW_027317398.1:0-2027 GCF_032062135.1 Pyxicephalus adspersus | reverse complement strand
CAGGATCCATTTTTTGTGGGTTATTGTTCTGATGGATCAGAGGAAGGGCAAAATAATCAGTGACTTCAACACAAACTTAGTGCTGACACCCTCTCCGCTCTGTCAGGGGGGGCTCTACTTGTATAAGAGGTTACTAGAACAGGTTCTGTAGACATCTTTGTGGAATCAGCTGACAAGGGTGTAAAAGGAGAGCGCTTCTTCTTGACGCTAACATGGACCTTTAAGGCTGAGTTCATATTTGCTCAGTTTTGGCCCCATGACTGCCCAAATAAGTGAAGTGTGCGGTGATTCTAATAGCGACGCTTCTCATCTGCATGTCATACTGACTCACAGTATTATTTCACTACCAGAGCAGACTCCTTATGCGTGTTACTGCAAGGCACACTGTTCTATACCACTATCAAGGCTCTCTGCAGGCTGGAAATAGACATTTTTTAACATGATTCGCTGCGAATAAATTCGGATTGATGCAAATCTTTTCCGAAAGTTCGGCGAACCGGCCGAATAAAATTTTTGAGAAATTCGCTCATCTCTAGTGGACACCATTGTAAATGTTTAGTTACCACTGTAATTGTTAAGTTTGTAGGTGTGTCCAGGGACAGGGTTGTGGGTGCGGTTGGCCAGGGCTAGATTTGGACTTTTTGCTCCCCTAAGCCAGATAGCCTGTGCTGCCCCCCCAACCAACAACAACCTTTGACGCTGACACACACAAAGCACACCATAAGAGAGTAAAAGGAGAGAGAGAAGGAGAGGGGAAAGAGGGATGCAAGAGATAAGAAGGTAGGAAAAAGGGAACAAGGGTAAGGAGAGGGAGAGGGTGAAGAAAGAGAGAGAGGGTGAAAGAGAGGAAGAGAGAGGGGAGAGAGAGGGGAGAGAGAGATTGAGTTTAGTATGCTTTGTCCAATCATTATTTGTGATTATCTATAATGGTAAAAACTATCCTAGAAATCATTGAATAAACCATTTAATGTCTATGTGGTATATCCTATGAGAAATTAGTTATACACTACTAACTTATTTATTACCAACATAAAAGGGTTCAAGTTGTGAGAGAAAGCACAATTTTGATTTTTAAAAATAGTTCTATGAATTTTGCATTATTTCCAGTACATGTCCAAAATTTGCAGTAGTTCAATACCTCATGCTAACATTTTTAGAAGTTAGCTATTCCACAAAATAACCCATACACTCAACATAATATTGTAAATATTTTGGTACAAAAAACACACCTGCACACAATAAATACATTTGAAGAAAATTTATTGATTACAGAATGAAGGTACAGTTAAGAGTTTTCATTTCATTTTGTATTTCATGATTAGATTTTTTTTTGTATTTTTAATGCATGCTGTCCTATTTACTACGTCTGAAATCCAAAATACACCTGAAAAATACCAAATATTAAATTATATATTTTATTAAATATTTCTTTGTACAATTTGGTTCAGAATATTTTCTTTTCTTGTTTTCCTCCTCTAAAACCTGGGTGTGTCCTATGGTCAGGTGAGTCTTATGGTCCGAAAAATACAGTATATACAAATCATTAAGGAATAGAATACTGTACCTTAGTTAGTTCAAGTGCATGCTCCACTACAGGCTTAAGTGCATCACCAGATGATTTTAGTATTTCATCCTAAAAAAAATAAAAATAAAACAAATACATTAGCAAAATGCTAAAATGACACAGGGATTGAGGAAATGATGCAATGTACAAATATACATATATAAATGAATATATTGTTTTACATCATAGGTTCCCAACCTTTTTTGGGTCAGAGCCAGGTTTTTCAATGAGTAATTCAATAGTGATCCCCTTGGGTGAACTATACTATGCTATATATTGAAAAACAGGTACATATTTCTTTAAATTATTTTATTAGAAGATATTAACAATATTGGTGTAAGTGGTGGAAATTAATAAATAAAATTTAATTAATTTAATAAAAAATATATTAAAAAATGTATATTATATTATTAGTGAGTTGAGCTTGGTGGTAAGTGGCCAGCTATGTGTTACAGGCACCCCG
>NW_027317397.1:7722-15626 GCF_032062135.1 Pyxicephalus adspersus | reverse complement strand
TTCCTCCAAGCCCAATCCCTTTCATGTGGTTTCGCTACATAGTAGGTAAGGACAGATTGGAATCTCGCTCATCCATTCATGTCTCCAATAGCTACTGCTTCTACTTTGCTTGTAAAGATGATGGCCTTCTGTTGTTATGGCCTCCTTGCTCCGTCTCAGGGCCCACCGCCTCCTCCTCCCAGTACCCAGCTCTAGATGCCAGTTAACAATGCCATCCACAGTACTCAGGGCCCACCGTCTACTCTTCTTGCTTTTACTGCTGCTGCCTGACCACTGTCCAATACCCAACTCTAGATGCCAGGCTAGACTCAAGCTCAATAGGATTTTCTTTCCCCACTGATTCCGCCAACCCCAGTTTCCTTTCATGTGTTTTCACTCGATAGCAGGCACTGAGACGGAGTGTGGAGAGCATTATTAACTGGCATCTAGAGCTGGGTGTAGTGCATCTTTAATGACACCCCTAAGTGTGTAATCTGAAATTCGTGATTGAATGTAGAAGGCCACATCTTCTGCTTCATCCATCAGTACCACACTTTATCCTACTGAATTTCTGTGTATGTTACCCCGGAACTGGGACGTGGGACAGAGGTCCCTCTGTATATGTTGGGGGGGATGAGATGTGAAACACCGGTATATTTTTTAATGGGAACCGAGAGGTCCAGGATGACCATTGAGCCATGAAGTTATTGAGCTCAGCAGACGTCCGGAGACCTCGACACAAAAAGTATGTGGCCTTCCTGGGAGACTCCATTCAAAGATCCGTCAACAAGGATCTTGTGAAAATACTGCAGAATGATTACTTTCGGACTGAGAAGCAGCTGAAAGGGAAGGGTGACATAGCATTTGCAAACGACACGTTGGGAGATCTCTGGCTGAAATGCACAATCCCATAATTTACCGCCAAGTGCATCATTACAGAACTGACCACCAACTTGTACGGTTCTATTTCCTGACCCGTTTTTCTTCGGCCTCGGTACATAGAGAACGTGCTGGCCAACTTCCAACATGGACCTTAGCCCGACGTTGTCATCATCAGGATAGGATGATAGATAGATGATAGATGATAGATGATAGGTAGATAGGATGATAGCAGGTATCTGGAGCTGGTGCACGTGGTGGCGGTCCGCGGTTGTTGAGGCATAGCTATGGTGACAGGCAGCTTCTGACGATGGAAGACTATGTCTTGCCTCATAGTCCGCCACCACGAGCACCAGCTTCAGAGCACCTTTCGGCCCAGTTAGATGTTCGCCCGTGTGGGCATTTTTTAATGTCCATAGTGATGACAACACTATGGTCATCTGCAAACTGTGTGCTCAACATATGAAACGAGGCAAAAACACAAAGAAACTTGGAACAAGTTGCATGAGCACACATTTAAAAAGCCACCACCTGGTAACCTGGCGGGAACACCTGGTGAAAGCAAAGAGCTTTGTGCGACCACCTCCGCCCAAGAAGCAAGCTCAAACTGCTCAATCTTCCTCCGCTGCCTTTCCTCCTTCTGCCACCAAAGTTCATGGCAATACAATTTGCTTTAGGCTCTTTTTTCTATTGTTCAGTATATTGCTTTTATTTAAACTAAAAAAAGAGCTAAAAAAATAGAAAGATCGAATTGGAAGAAATTCAATCGCCTCAATGTGCTTGATCTTGGAAGCTATACAGAGTTGAGCCTGGTTAGTACTTGGATAGGAGACCACCTAGGAAATGTGATAGCACTTGCTACTTATCCACAAAGCCGGAAAAATTTCCTAATTTCTCTAAAAAATATACAGATATTTTATTATGATAGTACTTGCTATACATCCACAAAGCCAGAAAAAAATTCTTTACTTCTCTCAAAAAAATACAGATATTTATATCTGATAGCACTAGTTATCTATCCAAAAGGCCGGAAAGAAAGTATGTTTTTCTCTAAAAAAAACTTGATATTTTACTTAGCACTTGCTAAATATACACAAAGCCGGTAAAAAGTTATGTATTTCGCTCATTAAAATACAGATATTTACTTTGATAGCACTTGCTAAATATCCAGAAAGCCAGAAAAATTTCTGCATTTCTCTAAAAAAAAAAAACAGATATTTAACTGTGATAGCACTTGCTATATATCCACAAAGCCAGAAAAATTTCTGTTCTGTATTTCTCTCAAAAAAATACAGATATTTAAATCTGATAGCACTTGTTATCTATCCAAAAGGCCAGAAAAATGTATGTATTTCTCTTAAAGAAATACAGATCTTTAACTGTGATTGCACTTGCTATATATTCACAAAGCCAGAAAATTCTCTGTATTTCTTTTAAAAAAATACAGATATTTAAATCTGATAGCACTTGTTATCTATCCAAAAGGCCAGAATAATTTCTGTATCTCTCCAAAAAATTCAGATATTAACCTTTGATAGAACTTCCTATATATCCACAAAGCCAGAAAGATTTCTGTATTTATCTCAAAAAATACAGATGTTTTATTGTGATAGCACTTGCTATATATCCAAAGCCAGAAAATTCTCTGTATTCCTTTAAAAAAGCTGATATTTAAATCTGATAGCACTCGGTATCTATCCAAAAGGCCAGAAAAATGTATGTATTTCCCTAAAAAAATACAGATATTTAACTTTGATAGCACTTGCTATATATCCACAAAGCCGGAAAAAATTCTGTATTACTCTCAAAAAATACAGATATTTTAGTCTGATAGCACTTGCTTTTTATCCACAAAGCCAGAAAAATTTCTGCATTTCTCTCAAAAAAATAGAGATATTTAAAGCTGATAACACTTGTTATCTATCCAAAAGGCCAGAAAAAATTCTATATGTCTCTCAACAAAAATTCTGATATATATCTTTGATAACACTTGGTAAAAATACAAAGCCAGAAAAATTTCTTATTTCTCTCCAAAAATACAGATATTTAAATCTGATAGCACTTGATATCTATCCACAAGAAAAATCTGTATTTCTCTCAAGAAAATACAGATATTTAAATCTGATAGCACGTGTTATCTATCCAAAAGGCCAGAATAATTTCTGTATCTCTTCAAAAAATACTGATATTTACCTGTGATAGCACTTGATATTTTTCCACAAAGCCAGAAAAATGTCTGTATTACTCTAAAAAAATACAGATATTTAACTGTAATAGCACTTGCTATAGATCCACACAGCCAGAAAAATGTCTGTATTTTTCTCAAAAAAATAAAGATATTTAACTTTGATAGCACTTGCTATATAACCACAAAGCCAGAAAAAATTCTGTATTACTCTCCAAAAAATACAGATATTTAACTCGCATAGCACTTGTTTTTTATCCATAAAGACAGAAAAAAAATCTGTATTTCTCTCAAGAAAATACAGATATTTAAATCTGATAACATTTGTTATCTATCCAAAAGTCAAGAAAAATTTATTTATTTCTCTCCAAAAAAGTCATATATTTATCTTTCATAGCACTTGCTATATATCCACAAAGCCAGAAAAATTTCTGGGGGGGGCGTGGCTTGGCTGTCCCCGGGGATGGCTGTGTGACATCCCAGCTCTCCAGGTACCAGGCTGTTTCTTTGTTATAACAGGCATATACTCACCTCTCTGATGGGCAGAGCGAAGAAGTCGAGCGGGGGGAAGCCTCCCCCCATCCCTGTACAGCATCCACTGACATCTCAGCCCCTGAGCCAGGTTTTTGTTGGGGATACAAGCTCAGCTGCACAGCAGCCCAAGATGGCGTCGGCTTTCTCCTCCACACAGGCCACATGGAGTGCAGTGGCCGGGAGCAGATCTGACCAGGAGCCAGCTGCAGCAGGGATCGAGGGCTCCTCTCCTAGCACATATCAGCCTGCACTGGCTTCCCAGAGGGCTGCATCAGAGGACTGAACAGCTGAAACCTGTGACAGGGTGAGTCACTCTCCCTTCTCGGGGGATTCATCTTCTCCTGTCAGACCTCTTACTGGGGGGATTTCATGTTCACCGGGGGGCCCCTATACTCCTTTGGATGATACAGTGCCAACAGCATTTAGACCTGGGGCAGCTTCCTCTCCCCTCCTGCAACCACTCCTAACCACTCTGCGTGATAACCGCATTCCTTATAGGTGGGGCTGCCCTTCAGTCTGACAATGCGTCATAATGGGAAATCTGCTGTATTGCGTTATCCAGAGGACCTGTCTTCCTTTTGCCGTGATTTGGGGATTAACAAGCCTAAGCTTCCAGGTTGGGAACCACTTCCAAGAAGCGTCCCAGGTACAGGATTAGGCGTTCTCCTACACCCCCGAGACAGTGAACAGCATTGATTGGGCTCCGATCCCATACCCCTTTTTACTGCTCCTTATGCTGCTGTGGCCCACCTAAGTGTGAGCTGCCTCCTCTGCCTTTGGACGGATACTTCTTAATAATGTTTTGCCTAGTTTTATGCTATTGCAACTGAAGTTTTTTGCACTTTTTGACGATCGCTTACTGACTCTCTTTATGCTCAAATTTATAATTGCGAGATATTACTTGAATGATTTTATAATCTGTAATTTTATGGTCTACAATTGGTGTTCTTTCTCAGGGAATGTCATTTTTGGTCAGATTGCCCTGATCCCCCGCCCATCCGTATGTTTCTGGTTGGGCTGGCGATCACTGCGGTCTCCCTGTGTATTTTGTCACTCTCAGAGAGGTTTCTTATGTCCTTTTTTCTTTTTCTTTTCCCTTTCTCAGTTGCATAGCCTTGCCCTGTTATAGATATGTTTTACATGCCCTGCGGCCCCTGGGGGGGTCCTGCGCCGGGCCTGGTTTAGTCGGGCGGGCCGGGGGGCCCCCCTCGGGACCATTGTTCTTCTTATACAGCCGGTGTCGACCATGTTGTTTCTAGATGATACACTGGTGCTCTTGTGGTTGTCTTGGGGACCGTCGAGTCCTTCTCCCCTCTGGGAGTGTTTCTGTACTCGCCAGACATGTTTGTTCCCTAGGTGCCCTGATACGGGCTCGGGGACCGGCGGGTAACAAGCACCCCCTGGTCGCTATTGCGCGACTGCTTCGACTTGGTTTTAAGTTTTTGTTTTTGTGTTTTTTGTTATTATTGTTTCAGTATTCCCCCTCCCCTTCATTCTCCTGTATACACCTGGGAGCTCACAGCCAATTTTCCCTCCTGTCGGGCTGGGTTATGTGGGGGTCTAAGCAGCGATCAGTAGATAATACACTCTGATGGCTACTAAAGTTTTATCACTTAATGTGCGTGGTTTAAACTCCAATACAAAGCGGAAGCTGGCTCTCCGGGAATTTAAACGCCATTCGGCGGATATTGTATTCTTACAGGAGACGCACTTTGATAGCTCGGGCACCTTTACTTTGTATCCAAATTTTACCCAGCTGCTCATGCAGCCAACTCTCCTTCTAAAAAGAAAGCAGGGGTTGCCATCTTGCTCAAAAATTCTTTTCAATTTTCACCCACTCGCTCTATTGTGGACCCAGAGGGCAGATTTCTTATCTTGCATGGTAACCTGCGGGGTGTCCCCTTAACTCTATGTAATATATATGCGCCCAATCAAGGACAAGCCAGGTTTCTTGCTAAGACAATTGCCCTCTTAGAGGAGTTCACGCACACATATCTTATTGTTGGGGGTGATTTTAATTCCTTATCTTCTCCCCGACTCAAAATAGACTGTCGTTGCCTATACCTTCTCCACCTCCGGTAGTATTGCAACACGCCAAATTGTTTAGGCCATTGATTAGACATCACCAGCTTTATGATAGTTGGAGAATTCACCACCCCACTAGCAGACAGTTTACCTTTTACTCCCCTCCTCATCAAACACATAGCCGCATTGACTATATATCACCTCCCTTCGCATAAAGCGCCGGGCCCAGACGGTCTACCGTATTTATACTATAAAACCTTTTTTCCAACTCTTCTCCCCTATTTGGTGGACCTGTTTAATGACTTTCTCCAAGGTAAGCCTATCCCACCTACTACGTCATATTCCCATATAACTGTGATTCCCAAGCCGGGTAAAGATCCGATGGACTGTGCAAATTATAGACCTATAGCGCTACTGAATTCGGATCTTAAAATCTACTCTAATATTTTGGCTAATAGGCTTTCCAAACTCTTGCCATTTCTTATACATGGGGACCAAGCGGGTTTCATACCGTACTGCTACGCAAGTGATAACACCCGGAGAGTGATCAATGTTATTGATATCCTCAACAAACGTAAAACTCCTTCCCTAGTGCTTAGCTTAGACGCTGAAAAGGCATTTGACCGACTTAGTTGGCCATTTATGTTCTCTACCCTTACCAAAATGGGATTTTCCGGCCCATTTGTTAGAGCGATACGTTCCCTCTACAGTTGTCCGGCGGCCTCTGTTAGGTTGCCTCATGCCTCCTCGAAACTATTCCCCATCCGGAATGGGACGCGACAATGCTGCCCCTTGTCTCCCTTACTCTTTGCTCTTAGTGTTGAACCCCTGGCGGAGAGAATCAGATCCAACCCAATTATCCATGGTGTTAGCGTAAAGGATACCTCCTAAAAAATTTCATTATATGCAGATGATGTACTGCTTACATTGACACAACCTACCACCACCCTCCCAAATTTGTGGTCTGAACTTGGTGCCTTTAGTAGTGTTTCGGGCTATAAGGTGAACTCCTCGAAATCCGAGGCCTTACCCTTATATATACCTCCCTCGCAACTCTCAGCGTTAAAAAATAGTTATTCTTTTATCTGGCGAGAGCACTCCTTAAACTATTTGGGCACCCAAATAACAGCTACATACACTCAGCTATATACTTGCAACTTCCCCCCATTGTTCCAGGAACTAAATGCCTACTTGAATAAATGGAAGGGACACTCATTGTTCCTCTTGGGGAGAATTGCGTCAGTGAAGATGATGCTATTGACCAAGCTCCTATATTTGTTTGAAACCCTCCAGGTTCAGGTCCCTCTCCTTGAAGAAGTTACAGGCTAGCATTTAGAACTTTATCTGGGCTCACAAAAGTCACAGACTTTAAAAGTCGATGGTTTGTACACCTAAAGCACTGGGAGGTATGGGGGCTCGGGACCTGATAAAATACTATGTGGCGAGGCATCTTCGCTACTTACCCTCCTGGACTATGTTGGTCTCCCCCAGTGTATGTCGGAAGTTGGAGGAAGCTTGGATTTCCCCACTTCATCCTAAAGTGATGCTTTGGAGCTCCTCCTGGTTAATGCCCGAGAGGGATTTGCTGTCCCCGATGGTTTTTATGAGCAATATCTGGAGAACGTATAATTCTAAGTACAATCTTTCCTCTCTGGGCTCTGTGCTTACATCTATCATACGAACCCCTCTAATACCTGACAGCTTAGCCAGAAATATGTGGCAGCCATGGCAAGAAGGGGGGCTTTTTCATCTCCGAAATGTATTACATCCAGTGGAAAAAAGATTGCTTTCCTTTTCGGAATTGCAAGAAAAACTTGGTCTCCCTCAAACATCCTTTTTTGCTTACCTACAGATTAGACATTACATACAATCACTCCACTCTGTGCCCAGATTCACTGAAATAACTCATTTTGAGCGAATTTGGAGGTCATTGGAGGTCCATTTTCTAAGGGCCTCATTTCCTCCATTTATGGCCTTCAGCAGGAATCGACAAGGGAGGTATCTGGTAAATTTGTATACATGAGTACCTGGGAGAGTATTTTGGGCGGTGCCCTGAAGCAGGATATATGGTCCACGCTGTGGGAAGCAGCAAATAAAAGCTCAATATGTACGCTTTATAAAGAAAATCTTTACAAGATTTTGTTCCGCTGGTATTATACGGCGGCGGTGTTACACCGCCTGTTTCCGGAGGTAGATCCGGCCTGCTGGCGCTGCAGGTCCCATTATGGGACTCTGGAACATATTTTTTGGTCCTGTCCCCTTATTCAGGGCTATTGGGGGAGAGTCAATGCACTAATTGGGG
>NW_027317397.1:0-6808 GCF_032062135.1 Pyxicephalus adspersus | reverse complement strand
TTGCTTTATACCCACAAAGCCAGAAAAAAAAATTCTGTATTTCTCTCAAGAAAATAGAGATATTTAAGTCTGATAGCACTTGTTATCTATCCAAAAGGCCAGAAAAAAAATCTGTATTCCTCTCAAAACAATACAGATATTTATATTTGATAGCACTTGTTATCTATCCAAAAGGTCAGAAAAATTTCTGTATCTCTCTCCAAAAAATACAGATATTTTAGTCTGATAGCACTTGCTATATATTCACAAAGCCAGAAAAAATTATGTACTTTTCTCAAAAAAATACATATATTTACCTGTGATATCACTTGCTATAAATCAGCAAAGCCAGAAAAATGTCTGTATTTCTCTCAAAAAATAGATCTCTAGAGTAGAGTAATTGACCTTAATTCACGTCTAGCCAAACTATTGGCCTTGCAGCTACTGCCGTACAGCATTGTGGACTCGGCTCACTTCCGTGACATGATGGCCTGTGCTGAGCGGCCGTGGAATATTTAGCAAGCAGGCATTACTTCTCCAACACATCTGTTCTCAGTTTACATGCACATGTAATGGGTAACCTCTCCTGGGCATTGGCATTCTCGGTGTCTAGCCAAATCAACATCACCATGGACAGCTGGACAACCAGGCACAGAGTGGGATGCTACCTGTCCTTCACCACTCACTGGGTGGCCTTGCATAGCTCATTGGGCGGTAGCCTGCAAGAGGCATTGCAGCACCTGGTACCCCCGCTGAGGGGTGTGGTGGGAAAGAATGGGCCACCGCAGTCCTCCCCCTCCTCTTCCTCCTTCATTTCTTTTACTGGCAAACCCTCTTTTTTTGACACTCCACCTGAAAGGCCAGCAGCAGCAGTGGACACTGTGGTTAAGCGGGCACGCCACTACGGCTCCCTCAAGCACACGCGTTGCCAGGCAGTGCTGAAACTGGTGGCCTTGGGGGAGAAATATCACACCGCCAGAGAACTCTTGTCTGCTTTGCACAGAGAGGTTGTAGTGTGCGACAGCAGGCCAACCTTGTGGCCCCGCTGCGCATGGGCCACATAACACATGTGCCCTGCTTTGCGCATGCACTAAACCTGGTTGTGCAGACGTTCCTCTGCATGTTCCCAAGACTGCAGGACTTACTGAGACAGGCTCCCTCCCTCTGCAGCCATGTCCGTCGATATTCTACTGCCGCCGCGGTGCTTAGCAAGATCTAACGCAAACAGAGTCTGCCACCCCATAAACTCATTTGTGACACTGTAACTAGATGGAACTCCACCCTGCACATGCTCCAGCGTCTGTGTAAGCAAAAGCTAGCCATCTTCCATTACTCAATCAGCGCGGCGCATGGAGGCAGTGGTGCCTTTGGTAAAGCCACACAACCGAGCTATTTTAGCAGTGACCAGTGGCTACAGATGGAGACGCTATGCAAGGTACTGACCCCCTTTGAGCAGACCACAAACGTTGTGAGTCAAGAGCGGTAGGGCTGGAATGATGTCATACCCATCATCTTTCTTTTCGATAATACCCTGTGTGGGCTAATGGAAAGTTGTGATTGGAGAGGGGGGGAAGAAATGGGGGAGGAAGATGAGGGTGACATTAAATTCCATAGCCCTCAGCCAGCATCAGGAGGAGCAAGAAGGGACATTGGCCAGCATCATAAGGTTCAAGAGGAGGAGGAGGAGGAAATTATTATGATGATGATGATGAGGGAGACCATGTTGGGGCTGCCGGCAGAACCCGTCCAACCTGCGTTTGTGCTGTCACGGTCTAGGCATTTTGCAGGCGATGGAACAACAGGAACTGCTGCAGCTTGAAGAAGAGGAGGTGGATGATAAGGGGGAAGATGTTTTGGCATCTACTGAGAGACAGGTGGAGGATGAGCCCAGGGAACCCCTCTTTCATATGTGTGTCCACATGTTGCGATGCCTACAGTGGGACCCCCGCATTTGCAGCATTAAAAAGCGGGATGATTACTGGCTAGCCACCCTTCTGGATCACCGCTACAAAGACAAAATATCAAGTTTCTACCCAACCCGGAGCAGAATACTATGCGACCGGCTGTGTGAAGGGTTCCGCGCACTACATTCCACACAGGGATCTCAGGCGGACACAGCCTCCACTGTATACTCCTGTAGCGAAGGCAGGGGGGATTTTCTGGATGCCTGGCGAAACCTAATGTGGCCACCTCAAACAAGTGAAGTGCTTTTTTTTTTGCATAGAAATTTTTGTTTATATTGTGAGCCTGTAACTCTTAGGATTAACTCCCCGGGTATAATAATTATATTTATTTATTATATTATAATCATAAATTATAATATAATAAATAATTACAAATAATCACTATAAAAAATAATGAAATAATAGACCACAGCATTGTAATTTATAAAATTAAAAAAAACAAATTTATCAAAAAATTTTAAAAGGTCAGGGATAATAGTAGGCACAATGTAAATCATGGCACTGGGCAATGATGTTTGGTGCAGTAAAATATGAACTTTTATTTTTAATATATGTTGTGTAGTGTCTTTTACTGTAAAAACCATTTAAAAGCAGATTACATTGTAATCTGCTTTTAAATTTCCCACCCGGCCACACCCCTCCAAAACATCACAACTCGCATCACCAGGAAGATGTCACATCTTCTAGGTGATTCGAGTGGCGATGTCCGGCCCTGGATCACCCCCTGCATCCACCAACGCTGCTGCTAATCGCATCTTCAAGCAGATGCAAAACATAATTGCAGGACTTCTGCATTGTGCATCGCATCTTCCGGGTGATGCGAGCAGCAATAGTAAATTCCAGGGGAGGTGCCAGCGGTGATTTCCTGCTGGCACCACCCCCTGAATTTACTATTGCTGTGCGCATCTGCAGGTAGATGTGATGCACATTGCAGAAGTCCTGCGTTGTGCTTCACATCTAACTGCTGATGCAAGCAGCGGCGTGGCCGGGACCCCATGTGGTATTTAAAAGCAGATTACTTGGTCCACGCTGCGTCTCAGGGCCCAGCGCCTCCTCCTCCTGCTGTTACTGGTGCCGTCTGCCCAGTACCCAGCTCTAGATGCCATGGAAGAATGCAGGCCCCTACCCTGGCTGAGCACATGTTCTCATCTCTGCCCCTGTACTTCCTGCATAGTAAGTATTCTGTGAATGCAGTGTAACACTAGAGTTTTTTTTACAAAGGTTGCTAAGGGTTGTGCTCTTCGGTCTCTTTATTGCTTTTTGGTTGTTAGGAGACATTGTTACTACTGACTACCACACTAAAGTACTCTGAGCTGTGAACATTGTAATTATACTAGGGCTTCATATATATCTGTAAGAAGCAAACAAGAATGTGTGTGTGCTTGTGACTTTTGTGGGAAAATCTGGTCCAAGCCAAGGCTTCGCGCGCGGACAGTCGCAAGATTTACCCGCAGGCGGCTCCTCCGATCAGGCATCGTAAGCCTTTACATAGGGGCCTATGTAGAGGAGCTGAACTCGGTTAACTCTTGCCTAACAGGAAAGAAAGCAGTCATTTTAAAATATGCTTTTTTCTTAGCGCATATAGATGTTTTAAACATTTGAACAGCACAAACATTTATTTTAGGGATAAGGGTAATATGTGTGCCATTAGAAAGAATGCTTTTTTAGGGGAACAGTGACTTTTAATGCAAGCTCGCCAGTGTAAAACTGCCGGGAATGCGCAGCTCCGGCAGCGAGCTCATTCAGTTGCTGAATTGCGCGACGGCTTCCGATTTCGGATCGCGAATACGAATGCGCAAGCAAGCTTCCGGTTTTGCTTGATGAATCAGGGCCTCTGTCTAAGGGCCCACCGCCTCCTCCTTCTCCTGCTGTTACTGTTGCTGCGAATGCGCAAGCAAGCTTCCGGTTTTGCTTGATGAATCAGGGCCTCTGTCTAAGGGCCCACCGCCTCCTCCTTCTCCTGCTGTTACTGTTGCTGCCTCCCCAGTACCCAGCTCTAGATGCCAGTTAACAAAACCATCCACACTCAATCTCAGGGCCCACTGCCTACTCCTCCTTCTGTTGCTGCTGCCCCCTGCCCGGTAACCAGCTCTAGATGCCAGGTAACAATGCCATCCACACTCCTTCTCAGGGCCCACCGCCTACTCTTCCTGCTGTTGCTGCTGCCACATGCCCAGTACCCAGCTCTAGATCCCAGTTACCAATGCCATCCACAATCCGTCTCAGGGCCCACTGCCTACTCCTCCTGCTGTTGCTGCTGCCGCCTGCCCAGTAACTAGCTCTACATGCCAGTTACCATTGCTTCCACGCTCCATCTCAGGGCCCACCGCCTCTTCCACCTGCTGTTACTGCTGCTGCCTGCCCAGTACCCAGCTCTAGATGCCAGTTACCAATGCTGACCACGCTCCGTCTCAGAGCCTACCGCCTACTCCTCCTGCTGTTACTGCTGCCACCTGCCCATTAACCATCTCTAGATGCCAGTAACCAATGCTGTCCATGCTCCGTCTCAGGGCCCACTGCTTCCTCCTTTTGCTCTTACTACTGCCACATGCCCAGTACCCAGCTCTAGATGCCAGTTACCTATGTCGTCCACACTCCGTCTGAGGGCCCACCGCATCCTCCTCCTACTGTTACTGCTGCCGCCTGCCCAGTACCCAGCTCTAGATGCCAGCTAAAAATGCCGTCCACACTCCTTCTCAGGGCTCACCGCCTCCTCCTCCTGCTATTGCTGCTGCCACCTGTCAGTACTTCATTCACTAAAATTGTACACTTATGGGTGGCATTGACGATGCAATACACCCAGCTCTCCATGACTCTTACCAATGCAGCCCCCCTGGCGACAGCTGACCAGAGGCCACACATTGCTCTCACTGACCCACGCTCTGTATCCTGTCCTCCATCCTTTTGCCCAATGTCACCACACTATTTGTCCACAACTTTATGAGTGTCATTCCTAACACGTCATCCAGGTCATGGTGCAAGCAAGCAATTATTATTATTAATAAACAGGATTTATATAGCGTAAACAAAATATGCAACTATGTAAATTCAATAGGGTACATTAAATAGCAATGGGTTTTCCTGCTGTTTTGAGGGCAGAGATTGTTGCTGGTGGGTTGAGTTAAACCTTTCTGATAGTCCTAATGCTTATTCTGCCTTCTGGAGGCTGTCAATCACACAAAAATCCTATTTGCCTGCTGTCATTTTGCCTGCCATTTTCTGAAAAACTACAAGGTCATTTGGAACTTTTGTATTTTTTCCTTGTTGAAACAAATAGGGGAGCTGGAGGCCTTAATGAGTGAGGAGAATTATGACTTAGTTGGTATTGCTGAATCCTGGCTTTGTTCTTCCCATAACTGGGCTGCCAATATTTCTGGGTATACTCTTTTTCTTAAAGACAGAGTCAAACAAAAGGGTGTTGGTGTCTGTCTGTATGTGGGAAGTGAATGTGAAAGAAGAAATTGCGGACGGAACAAGCGATGAGGTGGAGGCATTATGGGTGGAGTTGAATGTGGAGTTGAATAACACAGTTAATTATTGGAGTCTGTCATAGGCCCCCCAGTGGAAAATCAACTAGTAGCACATATAGAAAAACGTGAAGTGGAAGTGTTTTAATCATGGGAGATTTCAACTGCTCTGACATTGAATGGAGTAATGGCACTACAGGAACAGCAAAAGGGAGGAACATTGTTAATTTAATACAAGATAATTTTATGGTACAGTTTATAGAAGCCCCAACTAGAAATGATACTCCGCTGGATCTAGTTCTTTCTAACAATGCAGAGCTTATAACTCATGTGCAAATAAAATAGAATCTGGGTAGCAGTGACCATAATATGATTTCATTTGCTGTAAGTTGTAAATAGGAAGCAAAAACAGGAAAGATAAAAACATTTAATTTTAAGAGAGCAAATTTTCCAATATTAAGGGTGGCTCTCTGTGACTTGGACTGGGGGACATTGTTGTCCTCAAAGAACACTGAACAGAAAAGGGAATGTTTCAAGTCTGTTTTACAAAGGAAAAAACCAAAAATTTTTACCCATTGGAATATATTTTCAGAGGCTAAAATTAAAAACCTATGTGGCTCACAGCTGATGTTAAAAAAGCCATAGGGAACAAGAAAAGGGCATTCCAAAAACATAAAAATGAAGGATCATCTTCATCATTTGAAACCTATAAAGAATATAACAAAATGAAAGACAGATAGCAAAGGAAAGTAAGGCAAACTCCAAATTTTAAAAAAAAATATATTAATAGCAAAAAGATCAGATCTGAGCATGTAGGCCCTTTAAAGGATGTCACTGGGTTGGTAACTGGGGATAAAGACAAGACAGATTTACTAAACACTTTTTTTTAGCTGTGTACACAAAGGAAAATGGCAGAGCTCAAGTCCAAATTCATCATAGCAATGTCACTGCCTTAAATGAGTCACAATGGCTCAGATTTGATATGATTGAGAAACAGCTGGGAAAAAAATTAGGGTTGACAAAGCACCAGGACCTGATGATTTACATCCATGTGTCCTCAAAGAGCTGAGCTCAGTTATTTCAAAGCCATTATTTCTAATTCTATTTTTAGAGACTCTTTAGTCACTGGCAAGGTACCGATGGATTGGCGTAAGGCCAATATGGTTCCTATCTTCAAAAAGGGAGCAAAGTCTATAGAAAGTAACTACAGACCTGTTAGTTTAACATCCATAATTAGAAAGGTCTTATAGAGTTTGATAGACACATAGAGGAGTTTCTGCTACAAAATAATATTATAATTGATAGTCAGCATGGCTTCAAGAAAGACAAAAGTTGTCAAACAAATTTTCTCTCTTTTTATGAGGAAGTAAGTAAACAGGTAGACAGTGGAATAGCAGC
>NW_027317396.1:0-15682 GCF_032062135.1 Pyxicephalus adspersus | reverse complement strand
GGCATTATTCCTCCTACTGACACCAGCACCAGGGCATTACTCCTCCTACTGACACCAGAACCAGGGTATTATTCCTCCTTCTGACATCAGCACCGGGGCATTATTCCTCATACTAACACCAGCACACCGGCGCATTATTTCTCCTACTGACACCAGCACCAGGGCATTATTCCTCCTACTGAGATCAGCACCAGGACATTATTCCTCCCACTGACATAGGCACCGGGGCATTATTCCTCTTACTGATATCAGCACCGGGGCATTATTCCTCCTAGTGACACCTACTGACACCAGCACCGTGGAATTATTCCTCCTACTGACATCAGCTCTGGAACATTATTCCTCTTACTGACACCAGCACCTGGGAATTATTCCTCTTACTGACACCAGCACCGGGGCATTATTCCTCCCACTGACATCAGCTCCGGGGCATTATTCCTCCTACTGTTATCAGCACCGGGGCATTATTCCTCCTACTGACATCAGCCCCGGGGCATTATTCCTCCTACTGACACCAGCACCAGGTCATTATTCCTCCTACTGACATCAGCACTGGGGCATTATTCCTCCTACTGACACCAGAACCGGAGAATTATTCCTCCTACTGACACCAGCACACCGGGGCATTATTCCTCCTACTGACACCAACATCGGAGCATTATTCCTCCCACTGATACCAGCACCAGGGCATTATTCCTCCTACTGACACCAGCACCAGGGCATTATCCTCCCACTGATACCAGCACCAGGGCATTATTCCTCCTACTGACACCAGCACCAGGGCATTATTCCTCCTACTGACACCAGCACCAGGGCATTATTCATCCTACTGACATCAGCACTGGGGTATTATTCCTCTCACTGACACCAGCACCGGGGCATTATTCCTCGTACTGACATCAGCACACCGGGGCATTATTCTTCCTACTGACATCAGGTCTGGGTATTATTCCTCCTACTGACACCAGCACTGGGGCATTATTCCTCGTACTGACATCAGCACCAGAGCATTATTCCTCAAACTGACACCAGCATCGGGGAATTATTCCTCCCACTGATATCAGATCCAGGGCATTATTCCTCCTACTGATATCAGCACCGGGGAATTATTCCCCCTGGTGACACCAGCACCAGGGCATTATTCCTCCTACTGACATGAGCCCCGGGGCATTATTCCCCCTACTGACACCAGAACCGAGGCATTATTCCTCCTACTGACACCAGCACCGGAGAATTGTTTCTCCCACTGACACCAGCAGGGCATTATTCCCCCTACTGACACCAGAACCGAGGCATTATTCCTCCTACTGACACCAGCACCGGAGAATTGTTTCTCCCACTGACACCAGCACTCCGGGGCATTAATCCTCCTACTGACACCAGCACGGGGGCAATATTCCTCCTACTGACACCAGCACTGCTGCATTTCTCTTCCTTCTCACATCAGCACCAGGGCATTATTCCTCCTACTGACATCAGCACACTGGGGCATTATTCTTCCTACTGACATCAGGTCTGGGTATTATTCCTCCTACAGACACCAGCACTGGGGCATTATTCCTCCTACTGACATCAGCACCAGGGCATTATTCCTCCTAGTAACACCAGCATCGGGGAATTATTCCTCCCACTGATATCAACTCCGGGGCATTATTCCTCCTACTGATATAAGCACCGGGGAATTATTCCCCCTGGTGACACCAGCACCAGGGCATTATTCCTCCTACTGACATGAGCTCGGGGCATTATTCCCCCTACTGACACCAGAACCGAGGCATTATTCCTCCTACTGACACCAGCACCGGAGAATTGTTTCTCCCACTGACACCAGCATGACACCAGCACGGGGCAATATTCCTCCTACTGACAACAGCACTGGAGCATTACTCCTCCATCTCACATCAGCACCAGGGCATTATTCCTCCTACAGACACCAGTACCGGGGCAATATTCCTCCTACTGACACCAGCACCGGGGCATTATTCCTCCCACTGACACCAGCACCGGGGCATTATTCCTCCCACTGACACCAGCTTACGGGCATTATTCCTCCCACTGACACCAGCACCGAGGCATTATTCCTCCCATTGACACCAGCATCGGGGCATTATTCCTCCCACTGATACCAGCACCAGGGCACTATTCCTCCTACTGACATCAGCACTGGGGCATTATTCCTCCTAATGACACTAGCACACTGGGGGCATTATTCCTCCTACTGACATAAGCAACGGGGCATTATTTCTCCTACTGACACCAGCACACAGGGGCATTATTCCTCCTACTGACATCAGCTCCGGGGCATTATTCCTCCCACTGATGTCAGCACCGGGGCATTATTCCTCCCACTGATGTCAGCACCGGGGTATTATTCTCCTACCGACACCAGCACCAGGGCATTATTCGTCCTACTGATATCAGCACTGGGGCATTATTCCTCCTACTGACTCCGGCACCAGGGTAATATTCCTCCTACTGACATCAGGACCAGAGCATTATTTCTCCTACTGACACCAGCACCGGAGCATTATTCCTCCTATTGACACCAGCACACCAGGGCATTATTTCTCCTACTGACACCAGCATCGGGGCATTATTCCTCCCACTGATACCAGCACCAGGGCAGGGCATTTTTCTTCCTACTGATATCAGCACCAGGGCATTATACCCCCTTATGACACCAGCACCAGGGCATTATTCCTCCTACTGACATTAGCCCCGGTGTATTATTCCTCCTACTGACACCAGCACCGGGGAATTGTTCCTCCTACTGACACTAGCACACTAGGACATTATTCCTCCTACTGACACCAGCACGGGGCAATATTCCTTCTACTGACAACAGCACTGGAGCATTACTCCTCCATCTCACGTCAGCACCAGGGTATTATTCCTCCTACAGACACCAGTACCGGGGCATTATTCCTCCCACTGATACCAGTACCAGGGCATTATTCCTTCTACTGACACCAGCACTGGGGCATTATTCCTCCTACTGACACCAGCACACAGGGGCATTATTCCTCCTGCTGACACCAGCACCAGGGCTTTATTCCTCCTACTGACATCAGCCCCGGGGCATTATTCCTCCTACTTACACCAGCACCGGGGCATTATTCCTCCTACAGACACCAGCACCTGGGTATTATTCCTCCTAGTGACACCAGCACCAGGGCATTATTCCTCCTACTGACATCAGCAGCGGGGCAATATTCCTCCTACTGACACCCGCATCGGGGAATTAATCCTCCTACTGACACTAGCACACCAGGGCATTATTCCTCATACTGACACCAGCACGGGGCAATATTCCTGCTACTGACACCAGCACTGGAGCAATACTCCTCCTTCTCACATCAGCACCAGGGCATTATTCCTCCTACAGACACCAGTACCAGGGCATTATTCCTCCTACTTTTATCAGCATCAGGGCATTATTCCTCCTACTGACACCAGCATCAGGACATTATTCCTCCTACTGACATCAGCCCTGGGGCATTATTCCTCCTACTGACACCAGCACCAGGGTATTATTCCTCCTACTGACACCAGCACCGGAGCATCAGCAACGGGGCATTATTTCTCCTACTGACACCAGCACTGGGGAGTTATTCCTCCCACTGATATCAGCTCCGGGGCATTATTCCTCCTACTGATGTCAGCACCGGGGTATTATTCCTCCTAGTGACACCAGCACCAGGGCATTATTCCTCCTACTCACTTCAGCCCTGGGGCATTATTCCTCCTACTGACACCAGCACTGGGGCATTATTCCTCCTACTGACACCAGCAGCGGGGAATTGTTCCTCCTACTGACACTAGCACACCAGGACATTATTCCTCCTACTGACACCAGCACGGGGCAATATTCCTCCTACTGACAACAGCACTGGAGCATTACTCCTCCATCTCACGTCAGCACCAGGGTATTATTCCTCCTACAGACACCAGTTTCGGGGTATTATTCCTCCTACTGACACCAGCATCGGGGCATTATTCCTCCTACTGACACCAGAACTTGGGCATTATTTCTCCCACACACACCAGCATTGGGGGCATTATTCCTCCCACTGACACCAGCACCAAGGCATTATTCCTCCTACTGACACCAGCATCGGGGCATTATTCCTCCCACTGATACCAGTACCAGGGCATTATTCCTCCTACTGACATCAGCACTGGGGCATTAATCCTCCTACTGACACCAGCACTGGGGCATTATTCCTCCTACTTACACCAGCACACAGGGGCATTATTCCTCCTGCTGACATCAGCAACGGGGCATTATTACTCCTGCTGACATCAGCAACGGGGCATTATTCCTCCTACTGACACCAGCACCGTGGAATTATTCCTCCCACTGACATCAGCTCCGGGGCATTATTCCTCCTACTGATATCAGCACCGGGGCATTATTCCTCTTACTGACACCAGCACCAGGGCATTATTCCACCTACTGACACCAGCACCCGGGCATTATTCCTCCTACTGACACCAGCACCGGGGAATTATTCCTCCTACTGATCAGCAACGGGGCATTATTTCTCCTACTGACACCAGCACTGGGGAGTTATTCCTCCCACTGATATCAGCTCCGGGGCATTATTCCTCCTACTGATATCAGCACCGGGGTATTATCCCTCCTAGTGACACCAGCACCAGGGCATTATTCCTCCTACTGACTTCAGCCCTGGGGCATTATTCCTCCTACTGACTCCAGCACTGGGGCATTATTCCTCCTACTGACACCAGCACCGGGGAATTGTTCCTCCTACTGACACTAGCACACCAGGACATTATTCCTCCTACTGACACCAGCACGGGGCAATATTCCTCCTACTAACAACAGCACTGGGGCATTACTCCTCCATCTCACGTCAGCACCAGGGTATTATTCCTCCTACAGACACCAGTTTCGGGGCATTATTCCTCCTACTGACACCAGCATCGGGGCATTATTCCTCCTACTGACACCAGAACCTGGGCATTATTTCTCCCACACACCCCAGCATTGGGGGCATTATTCCTCCCACTGACACCAGCACCGAGGCATTATTCCTCCTACTGACACCAGTACCAGGGCATTATTCCTCCTACTGACATCAGCACCGGGGCATTATTCCTCCTACTGACACCAGCACACAGGGGCATTATTCCTCCTGCTGACATCAGCAACGGGGCATTATTCCTCCTACTGATATCAGCAACGGGGCATTATTCCTCCTACTGATATCAGCACCGGGGCATTATTCCTCCTACTGACATCAGCCCCGGGGCATTATTCCTCTTACTTACACCAACACCGGGGCATTATTCCTCCTACTGACACCAGCAACTGGGTATTATTCCTCCTACTGACACCAGCACCAGGGCATTATTCCTCCTACTGACATCAGCAGCGGGGCATTATTCCTTCTACTGACACCAGCACTGGAGCAATACTCCTCCTTCTCACATGAGCACCAGGGCATTATTCCTCCTACAGACACCAGTACCAGGGCATTATTCCTCCTACTGACACCAGCACCAGCACCGGGGAATTATTCCTCCCACTGACATTAGCTCCGGGGCATTATTCCTCCTACTGTTATCAGCACCGGGGCATTATTCCTCCTATTGACACCAGCATCAGGACATTATTCCTCCTACTGACATCAGCCCCGGGGCATTATTCCTCCTACTGACATCAGCCCCGGGGCATTATTCCTCCTACTGACACCAGCACCAGGGCATTATTCCTCCTACTGACATCAGCACCGGGTCAATATTCCTCCTACTGACATCAGCACCGGAGCATTATTCCTCCTACTGACACCAGCACACCGGGGCATTATTCCTCCTACTGACACCAACATCGGAGCATTATTCCTCCTACTGACACCAGCAAACCAGGGCATTATTCCTCCTACTGACACCAGCACCGAGGCATTATTGCTCCCACTGATACCAGCACCAGGGCATTATTCCTCCTACTGACATCAGCACTGGGGCAATATTCCTCCTACTGACACCATCACCAGGGCATTATTCCTCCCACTGAAACCAGCACATCTGGGAATTATTCCTCCTACTGACACCAGCACCGTGGCATTATTCCTCCTACTGACACCAGCACCAGGGCATTATTCCTTCTACTGACATCAGCACTGGGGCATTATTCCTCCTACTGACACCAGCACCAGCGCATTATTCCTCCCACTGACATCAGCACACAGGGGCATTATTCCTCCTACTGACACCAGCACCGGGGCATTATTCCCCCCACTGACATCAGCTCCGGGGCAATATTTCTTCCCACTGACATCAGCACCAGGGCTTTATTCCTCCCTCTGACTCAATGGAAAGGGGCTACTGGTGCCAATATCAGGGGACTATTCCTGACATCAATACCAATGAAAGGGCACTTTTCCCATCACCGACACCAATGACAGAGCACTATTCCTTCTGCTAACATTAATGATGGGCCATTTTTTCCCACTGCTCAAAAACTCCCACCAACGTTTGGCTATTTGTACATGTTGGAGGATTTTTCCATCACTTCTCATTCTAATAACAGCTCTAAAATGTCAGACTTCCCACTTCATTTTAATCACATTGAGGTTTAACCTTCAGTGGCTTCAAACATCAGCTTTATAGATGCCTCTGAGGCACACTCCCATTTTTCTTGCTTTGCAGCCGGATGCTTTCTTAAAGTCAATGGAACAAGGGTGAAATAATCATCAGGACAAATAATTAATTTCCCCACTTCATTCTAGAGATAGTGCTTTTTGATTACCAGCTACAATAGCATCCAAAGGTGTTCACATAATGAGGGCCTTGAGATACGGGGTCTAATAAAGTCAGAATGTAATGTACTAGGTCTGACCAAACTTTTTGGACTACTAGGCCATTTCAGGAGGTCAAGAAGGCACACTAGGCCTAACTACGAAACAAGGTGTCCAATTTTTAATTTAAAAATACAGTACGATCAATTGGAAACATGATGTTGCATGTTCTTAGAGACAGATACAATATCAGGTTCTAATAATAGGGAGTTCAAATAAAAATTTAAATTAATAAATAACTGTTATTAGAACAGGTTCAAAGCAGTTTTTCTTGGAATGGGACTTTATAGGTGTTTGTGCAATAATATACTTATTGACAAAAAAATACTAATTTTGTTTTAAAGAAATTGTTTCTTTTAAAAAAATCATGATCAAATTATTTCCAATTCATATGATAATATACATTTTTCTTTTTAAATGTATGTTTATCATAAGTCATTATCCCAAGATCAATGGCTCACGGGTTAGCACTCTGGCCTTTGCAGCGCTGGGTCCCAGGTTTGAATCTTGGCCAGGACACTATCTGCATGGAGTTTACAGGTTCTCCCCATATCTGTGTGGGTTTCCTCTGGGTACTTCAGTTTCCTCTTACTTTTCAAAAACATGCATTTAAGTTAACTGGCTTTCACAAAAAAATTGACCTTAGACTACATTAATGACATATTACATATGACTATGGTAAGAACATTAGATTGTGAGCCCCTTTGAGGGACAGTTAGTGACATGACTATGGACTTTGTACAGCGCTCCGTAATATGAAGGCGCTTTATAAATTCTGTGTAGTAATAATAATTTATCAAATGATTAATGTATGATTAGTAAATAATCATTATTATGTGATTGGTTTCTAATCATATATTAATCATCTGATAAATTATGCATCATTAGTTGATATAACTTACTTTTAAACTTACTTTACTTCTTTTTTCTTGTTTTTTGGACTGTTATAATACCTTTGAGAAAACTTAAGGCAATAGGCCGAGTGCAATCAAAGGCAAAAAAATTAAACAACACCGTAGACCAAAAAATCACTATAGCTTTATATGATTCCTTTTCCTGTATAATATAAGATTGCAATAAATAAATACCTGGGCAACGCTGGGTTATCAGCTAGTCTATATACCGGTATATAAAACTGGATGTATGTATGTATGTGTGCCATACATATGACTGAGACTCATGTGAGTGCACCAGTCATATTTGTACATCGCTGTTCTATATGTCAGAGCTATATTTGTATGTATGTATTTAGGTATGTGTGTCATACTATGTATGTATGTCATTACTAGGAAATGCATCAACACATTTCAACCTAACTTGCTAGACATATGAATGAGACTCTTGTGAGTGCACCGCTGATCTTTGTACAGCGCTGTGCTATATAACAGAGCTATATTTGTATGTATGTATGTATGTTCCAGCATCACTCAGAAATGCATCGAGACATTTAAACCAAACTTGCTAGACATATGACTCAGACTCATGTCAGTGCACCGCTGATCTTTGTACAGCGCTGTGCTATATAACAGAGCTATATTTGTATGTATGTATGTATGTTCCAGCATCACTCAGAAATGCATCGAGACATTTAAACCAAACTTGCTAGACATATGACTCAGACTCATGTCAGTGCACCGCTGATCTTTGTACAGCGCTGTGCTATATAACAGAGCTATATTTGTATGTATGTATGTATGTTCCAGCATCACTCAGAAATGCATCGAGACATTTAAACCAAACTTGCTAGACATATGACTCAGACTCATGTCAGTGCACCGCTGATCTTTGTACAGCGCTGTGCTATATAACAGAGCTATATTTGTATGTATGTATGTATGTTCCAGCATCACTCAGAAATGCATCGAGACATTTAAACCAAACTTGCTAGACATATGACTCAGACTCATGTCAGTGCACCGCTGATCTTTGTACAGCGCTGTGCTATATAACAGAGCTATATTTGTATGTATGTATGTATGTTCCAGCATCACTCAGAAATGCATCGAGACATTTAAACCAAACTTGCTAGACATATGACTCAGACTCATGTCAGTGCACCGCTGATCTTTGTACAGCGCTGTGCTATATAACAGAGCTATATTTGTATGTATGTATGTATGTTCCAGCATCACTCAGAAATGCATCGAGACATTTAAACCAAACTTGCTAGACATATGACTCAGACTCATGTCAGTGCACCGCTGATCTTTGTACAGCGCTGTGCTATATAACAGAGCTATATTTGTATGTATGTATGTATGTTCCAGCATCACTCAGAAATGCATCGAGACATTTAAACCAAACTTGCTAGACATATGACTCAGACTCATGTCAGTGCACCGCTGATCTTTGTACAGCGCTGTGCTATATAACAGAGCTATATTTGTATGTATGTATGTATGTTCCAGCATCACTCAGAAATGCATCGAGACATTTAAACCAAACTTGCTAGACATATGACTCAGACTCATGTCAGTGCACCGCTGATCTTTGTACAGCGCTGTGCTATATAACAGAGCTATATTTGTATGTATGTATGTATGTTCCAGCATCACTCAGAAATGCATCGAGACATTTAAACCAAACTTGCTAGACATATGACTCAGACTCATGTCAGTGCACCGCTGATCTTTGTACAGCGCTGTGCTATATAACAGAGCTATATTTGTATGTATGTATGTATGTTCCAGCATCACTCAGAAATGCATCGAGACATTTAAACCAAACTTGCTAGACATATGACTCAGACTCATGTCAGTGCACCGCTGATCTTTGTACAGCGCTGTGCTATATAACAGAGCTATATTTGTATGTATGTATGTATGTTCCAGCATCACTCAGAAATGCATCGAGACATTTAAACCAAACTTGCTAGACATATGACTCAGACTCATGTCAGTGCACCGCTGATCTTTGTACAGCGCTGTGCTATATAACAGAGCTATATTTGTATGTATGTATGTATGTTCCAGCATCACTCAGAAATGCATCGAGACATTTAAACCAAACTTGCTAGACATATGACTCAGACTCATGTCAGTGCACCGCTGATCTTTGTACAGCGCTGTGCTATATAACAGAGCTATATTTGTATGTATGTATGTATGTTCCAGCATCACTCAGAAATGCATCGAGACATTTAAACCAAACTTGCTAGACATATGACTCAGACTCATGTCAGTGCACCGCTGATCTTTGTACAGCGCTGTGCTATATAACAGAGCTATATTTGTATGTATGTATGTATGTTCCAGCATCACTCAGAAATGCATCGAGACATTTAAACCAAACTTGCTAGACATATGACTCAGACTCATGTCAGTGCACCGCTGATCTTTGTACAGCGCTGTGCTATATAACAGAGCTATATTTGTATGTATGTATGTATGTTCCAGCATCACTCAGAAATGCATCGAGACATTTAAACCAAACTTGCTAGACATATGACTCAGACTCATGTCAGTGCACCGCTGATCTTTGTACAGCGCTGTGCTATATAACAGAGCTATATTTGTATGTATGTATGTATGTTCCAGCATCACTCAGAAATGCATCGAGACATTTAAACCAAACTTGCTAGACATATGACTCAGACTCATGTCAGTGCACCGCTGATCTTTGTACAGCGCTGTGCTATATAACAGAGCTATATTTGTATGTATGTATGTATGTTCCAGCATCACTCAGAAATGCATCGAGACATTTAAACCAAACTTGCTAGACATATGACTCAGACTCATGTCAGTGCACCGCTGATCTTTGTACAGCGCTGTGCTATATAACAGAGCTATATTTGTATGTATGTATGTATGTTCCAGCATCACTCAGAAATGCATCGAGACATTTAAACCAAACTTGCTAGACATATGACTCAGACTCATGTCAGTGCACCGCTGATCTTTGTACAGCGCTGTGCTATATAACAGAGCTATATTTGTATGTATGTATGTATGTTCCAGCATCACTCAGAAATGCATCGAGACATTTAAACCAAACTTGCTAGACATATGACTCAGACTCATGTCAGTGCACCGCTGATCTTTGTACAGCGCTGTGCTATATAACAGAGCTATATTTGTATGTATGTATGTATGTTCCAGCATCACTCAGAAATGCATCGAGACATTTAAACCAAACTTGCTAGACATATGACTCAGACTCATGTCAGTGCACCGCTGATCTTTGTACAGCGCTGTGCTATATAACAGAGCTATATTTGTATGTATGTATGTATGTTCCAGCATCACTCAGAAATGCATCGAGACATTTAAACCAAACTTGCTAGACATATGACTCAGACTCATGTCAGTGCACCGCTGATCTTTGTACAGCGCTGTGCTATATAACAGAGCTATATTTGTATGTATGTATGTATGTTCCAGCATCACTCAGAAATGCATCGAGACATTTAAACCAAACTTGCTAGACATATGACTCAGACTCATGTCAGTGCACCGCTGATCTTTGTACAGCGCTGTGCTATATAACAGAGCTATATTTGTATGTATGTATGTATGTTCCAGCATCACTCAGAAATGCATCGAGACATTTAAACCAAACTTGCTAGACATATGACTCAGACTCATGTCAGTGCACCGCTGATCTTTGTACAGCGCTGTGCTATATAACAGAGCTATATTTGTATGTATGTATGTATGTTCCAGCATCACTCAGAAATGCATCGAGACATTTAAACCAAACTTGCTAGACATATGACTCAGACTCATGTCAGTGCACCGCTGATCTTTGTACAGCGCTGTGCTATATAACAGAGCTATATTTGTATGTATGTATGTATGTTCCAGCATCACTCAGAAATGCATCGAGACATTTAAACCAAACTTGCTAGACATATGACTCAGACTCATGTCAGTGCACCGCTGATCTTTGTACAGCGCTGTGCTATATAACAGAGCTATATTTGTATGTATGTATGTATGTTCCAGCATCACTCAGAAATGCATCGAGACATTTAAACCAAACTTGCTAGACATATGACTCAGACTCATGTCAGTGCACCGCTGATCTTTGTACAGCGCTGTGCTATATAACAGAGCTATATTTGTATGTATGTATGTATGTTCCAGCATCACTCAGAAATGCATCGAGACATTTAAACCAAACTTGCTAGACATATGACTCAGACTCATGTCAGTGCACCGCTGATCTTTGTACAGCGCTGTGCTATATAACAGAGCTATATTTGTATGTATGTATGTATGTTCCAGCATCACTCAGAAATGCATCGAGACATTTAAACCAAACTTGCTAGACATATGACTCAGACTCATGTCAGTGCACCGCTGATCTTTGTACAGCGCTGTGCTATATAACAGAGCTATATTTGTATGTATGTATGTATGTTCCAGCATCACTCAGAAATGCATCGAGACATTTAAACCAAACTTGCTAGACATATGACTCAGACTCATGTCAGTGCACCGCTGATCTTTGTACAGCGCTGTGCTATATAACAGAGCTATATTTGTATGTATGTATGTATGTTCCAGCATCACTCAGAAATGCATCGAGACATTTAAACCAAACTTGCTAGACATATGACTCAGACTCATGTCAGTGCACCGCTGATCTTTGTACAGCGCTGTGCTATATAACAGAGCTATATTTGTATGTATGTATGTATGTTCCAGCATCACTCAGAAATGCATCGAGACATTTAAACCAAACTTGCTAGACATATGACTCAGACTCATGTCAGTGCACCGCTGATCTTTGTACAGCGCTGTGCTATATAACAGAGCTATATTTGTATGTATGTATGTATGTTCCAGCATCACTCAGAAATGCATCGAGACATTTAAACCAAACTTGCTAGACATATGACTCAGACTCATGTCAGTGCACCGCTGATCTTTGTACAGCGCTGTGCTATATAACAGAGCTATATTTGTATGTATGTATGTATGTTCCAGCATCACTCAGAAATGCATCGAGACATTTAAACCAAACTTGCTAGACATATGACTCAGACTCATGTCAGTGCACCGCTGATCTTTGTACAGCGCTGTGCTATATAACAGAGCTATATTTGTATGTATGTATGTATGTTCCAGCATCACTCAGAAATGCATCGAGACATTTAAACCAAACTTGCTAGACATATGACTCAGACTCATGTCAGTGCACCGCTGATCTTTGTACAGCGCTGTGCTATATAACAGAGCTATATTTGTATGTATGTATGTATGTTCCAGCATCACTCAGAAATGCATCGAGACATTTAAACCAAACTTGCTAGACATATGACTCAGACTCATGTCAGTGCACCGCTGATCTTTGTACAGCACTGTGGTATATGAGGTATATTTGCATGTATGTGTGTATGTATTGCTCAGTGACAATGTGCCTTTTGCTTACATATTCTTTTTTGGACTCTTTTACAAATTTCTGGCGTGTAAAAATGCCTTTGAAAAAATGTAAGGCAATTGGCCGAGTGCAATCAAAGGCAAAAAAAATAAAACAACACTGTAGACAAGAAAAGAGGACAGGAGTAGAAGACTTGCCTTGCTGCACGAATGAGCTACTACATCTAGAGCTTCAGAGACAGTACAACAGCGTGAGACCCGACTACAGGATAAGAGAGATAGAGCTACTACATCTAGAGCTTCAGAGACAGTACAACAGCGTGAGACCCGACTACAGGATAAGAGAGATAGAGCTACTACAGCTAGAGATTCAGAAACAGTACAACAGCGTGAGACCCGAGTATAGGAAATGAGAGAAAGAGCTACTACATCTAGGGCTTCAGAGACAGTACAACAGCATGAGGCCCGACTACAGGATAAGAGAGATAGAGCTGCTACATTCAGAGCTTCAGAGAGATAGAGCTGCTACATTCAGAGCTTCAGAAACAGTACACCACCGTAAGGCCCGACTGCAGGAAATGAGAGAAAGAGCTACTACATCTAGAGTTTCAGAGACCGTACAACAAAAGAAACCTCTCAAGGCCCTTTAACTCACTAGTGTTGATGTTCGAATTCGGGTTGTCCCTATATTTGACCCGAATATGGCTGTTCGAGCTCGGATAGACCCGACCCGAAAAACACAGCAAAAATTCGGGATTCGACAGCAAAAATTCGGGATAAACAAAAAAAGTTTTAAAAAAAAATAAAATTTTTTCTTAAACTAATTTATTTGTATGTGTTTTTATTTTAACTTGTTCTTTTTTTATTTTTTACAGGTTATCCGACAATGACATTATGAATCATAATGTCATTGTGGGATTCCTGGACCGTGGGAGCTTTGCGGTCACAGCTAATTGAAAGCAGGTGCCTTCATGACACCAGCACCAGGGCATTATTCCTTCTACTGACATCAGCACTGGGTCATTATTCCTCCTACTGACACCAGCACCAGGGCATTATTCCTTCTATTGACATCAGCAATGGGGCAGTATTCCTCCTACTGACACCAGCACCTGGGAATTTTTCCTCCCACTGACATCAGCTCCGGGGCATTTTTCCTCTTACTGATATCAGCACCGGGCATTATTCCTCCTACTGACACCAGCACCAGGGCATTATTCCACCTACTGACACCAGCACCAGGGCATTATTCCACCTACTGACACCAGTACCCGGGCATTATTCCTCCTACTGACACCAGCACCGGGGAATTATTCCTCCTACTGACACCAGCACACCAGGGAATTATTCCTCCTACTGTCATCAGCACCGGGGAATTATTCCTCCTACTGACATCATCACACAGGGGCATTATTCCTCCTACTGACATCAGCAACGGGCATTATTCCCCTTAGTGACACCAGCACCAGGGCATTATTCCTCCCACTGATATCAGCTCCGGGGCATTATTCCTCCTACTGATATCAGCACCAGGGCATTATACCCCCTTATGACACCAGCACCAGGGCATTATTCCTCCTACTGACGTTAGCCCCGGTGTATTATTCCTCCTACTGACACCAGCACTGGGGCATTAATCCTCCTACTGACACAAGCACCAGGGCATTATTCCTCCTTCTGACACCAGCACCCACCAGCACCGGGGAATTATTCCTCCTACTGACACCAGCACACCAGGGCATTATTCCTCCTACTGACACCAGCACCGAGGCATTATTCCTCCTACGGTCATCAGCACCGGGGAATTATTCCTCCTACTGACATCAGCACACAGGGGCATTATTCCTCCTACTGACATCAGCAACGGGCATTATTCCCCCTAGTGACACCAGCACCAGGGCATTATTCCTCCCACTGATATCAGCTCCGGGGCAATATTCCTCCTACTGATATCAGCACCAGGGCATTAAAACCCCTTATGACACCAGCACCAGGGCATTATTCCTCCTACTGACAGTAGCCCCGGTGTATTATTCCTCCTACTGACACCTGCACTGGGGCTTTAATCCTCCTACTGACACCAGCACCAGGGCATTATTCCTCCTTCTGACACCAGCACCAGGGCATTATTCCTCCTACTGACACCAGCACCGGGGCATTATTCCTCCTACTGACACCAGCACCGGGGAATTATTCCTCCTACTGACACTAGCAAACCAGGGCATTATTCCTCCTACTGACACCAGCACGGGGCAATATTCCTCCTACTGACAACAGCACTGGAGCATTACTCCTCCATCTCACGTCAGCACCAGGGCATTATTCCTCCTACAGACACCAGTACCGGGGCATTATTCCTCCTACTGACACCAGCACCGGGGCATTATTCCTCCCACTGACACCAGCACCGCGGCATTATTCCTCCCACTGACACCATCTTATGGGGCATTATTCCTCTCACTGACACCAGCACCGAGGCATTATTCCTCCTATTGACACCAGCATCGGGGCATTATTCCTCCCACTGATACC
>NW_027317395.1:12556-15695 GCF_032062135.1 Pyxicephalus adspersus | reverse complement strand
ACAGGTGAATATATTTAAAAATTGTGATCAGGCAGATAGCTTTATCTTAATATGGACCTGTCTGGTCTCAGTTTTTTGTAGCTTATAAAATGTTACATGAATCTATTTATATACCAAAATGGCAACAAATACAACCCAGCATAAATCACCAATACACAGGGATTATTGCCATCACATACGTTAGCACCTCCGGAAAACCTCATGTAAGAGCTGATTATAAAATACACAACGGAAGGGAATATAAATGTATACACAAATGAATTAAAGAAATAGCTATTATGTTGTTATTATTATTATTATTATTATTAATAATATTTTTATTATTAATAATAAACAGGATTTATATAGTGCCAACATATTACACAGTGCTGTACATTAAATAAGGGTTGCAAATAACAGACAGTGACACAGGCGGAGGAGAGGACCCTGCCCAGAAGAGCTTACAATCTAAGAGAAATAATAATAATTGAACATTACCAACACTTTGGGGTTCTATTATTAAAGCAGGGAATCTGGCATTTGCTGAAATATTCCCTGGTGGGGAATCAATTACTTCCATGGACCTGAAAGATTCTCTACCAAGAAATGTTTAAACGAATGTCAGATTCACTGCTTTGAAATTGACTCATAAATCTTACTAGATACAGATATTCCTCCGGTTACATACGATATAGGGACTGTAGGTTTGTCCTTAAGTTGAATTTTTATGTATGTCAGAACAGCTACATTATTTTAATAAATGCAGTTAGGACAGATGTTTGTCTCAACATATTATTAGGCAGTGTGGTGTCAATTACTGTATAAAATCCGCACTGTGAGTTAATCACAAACAAAGCAAAAAAAAAACTTTATGGAGCCTAGATATTCTCTGGAGCAAGCTGTGCTTTGATATGCAAAAGAAACAACTGCAGAGTTTGTTTTGGCCATTAAAGAGTTACAACAGGTTGCAGAAAGAGCTCACCCCCCTAAGATCACCCCCCCCCCCCCCCCCCACCATCAATCCTCTGTCCTGCACCTGAGCAAGCTGGAAAGCCCTGTTCATATCTAGGAGTCATCTGTATGTTGAATGTTCTTAACTAGGGGACTAACTAATTAAAAATGTGGCTACAATGTGGTAACAGGCGCAGGTTCCAACTCTGACATAAACCCCCTTTTTGTCCTAATCGGACTTCTAATTTTAATATTTTTTTCTTAAATCTTCTCTGACATCCATGCCAACCCATTTGGCTGGAAAACCAAACACTTGTTTTAGAAGCAGCCTGAGTTAGAACCTATTGGGTGAAAACTTGGTGAATTGTCTTAAAGGTACACACTTTATTTTTTCATCTTGATATGAAAAAGTAGCAGTGCCCAGTTCCTTAAGGTTTTAAAAATCATTTAATATATTCTATTCCTAAGGTCTTCTTTTTAGTCTTCAAAACGGATAGGTCAGTTATGTAGATCAAAACAACTTGGCCTGTTCTGATAAGTCTGTGAGTACAAAGGAAGTGTCTTCTGTATTTCTACTAATTGATCCTAACCTGACATTTTTAACTTATCTTTGACATGAGTATTATTAATGAATGCAATATGTAAACACAGGTGCTTTTTCTCATGACCCCCTCTGGTTTTTGCTTTTCAGTATAAGATGCCTCGTAACGTGGAAATAAAAGCCAAAATTTTTAACTGGGAACAAACTCTTCAGGTGTGCCAAGAGCTAAGCAAGAGCAATGGGGAAAAGATCTCCCAAAGAGACATTTTCTTCAACACACCACAAGGGCGCCTCAAACTAAGGGATTTCCAGGTTTATCATTGATTTTTGTTATCAAAACTCTTAAATATTCTTTTTATTATAGTGAGCTTGGGCTGTCTTAGGCTACATACACACGTTGGATTTTTGTTGTTTTTTCACAATCCTTTCCAACCACAAAAGACTAAAAGATGCATGAACGAGTGCTGTACATACAACGCCATTCTGCTCTATGGGGAGGGGAAGAACAAGCAAGCGGCACCCCTCTGCCCTCTCTCCCCTTCACTTGTATTGCAGTCGTTCAGGAATCCGCCAGGATGGATCCATAAACGACGTCGGATGAACGCTGTACACACGTCCAATAGTAGCCCTGAAGCGATAAGCGGACGAGAATCATCTGACTTGTGTATGTACAGTAGCCTAAGTATACTCAAAGCTGACTTCCACTTTTCCCTTTTTAATCTTCAGAATCTCACTATGTTGTCTTTCAGTTCTATTTGTAAAGTTCAGCTTAAGCTACTGAACTTCGCATTAAGGTGACTGTATATGTTAAAAATTGATACAAAGCCCTATGGTTTTTATAATTCCTCTGTCTTTGTAAGAGTAAGTTTAGTATCCCATAGCAGGTAAACAGCAACCCAATCATGATAATAATGTTGCATGGATGCTCTGTTGTTTATTTCCTCAGTTTCCAAGTTCGGTAATTTTCTTTTAAGGTTTCATTATCTTATCTTTTCATTATCTTCAAAATGATAGCAGTGAAATGTTTCCCAAACTACTCTGAATGTTGTTCTTTACAATATCTTCTTAAAGTATCTATTCAATTAATTTCAGACTTTTTATTGTGTATGCAGGATGGACGCGGTCAACTGATTTATTATGAGCGTCCAGATATGCTTGGGCCAAAGTTGTCAAATTATGCAATTTCTAATACAGCTGATCCTGCAGGACTTGAGGTAGGTTAAATAAAAACTTAGAATTCCTAAAAAGCTGCTTGTTAAAATTTGTATGTAAAGTACGCTTAGTGTTGCTCTGGAAATAAACCAGGTCCTTAAATATGGGGTAGATGGTTGAATACCTCCTAAACATTCAACCCCTTTTTATTTCATATGCCGAGTCTATTTGTATTCATTTTTTAATCTTTCATGGCTGACAAAATTAAGGTGAAAATATCCCCTTTTTAGTTTTACTTAAAGTGAGTATTTTTACGTCCTCTAGTAAATCATCTCCCTTGCTTAGCTGGTAGCTAATTTGGATGTTACAGAAAGCCTCATCAATGTAAATGACAATTGATTTTAATGTAGACATGCCTACTTTTTACCTTGTGTATCTTTAATTTACCTAGGATGTCCTGACCCAGGCTTTAGGAGTCCGGGGTAAAGTTGTTAAGGAACGATTTCTCTTCTTGGT
>NW_027317395.1:4755-6309 GCF_032062135.1 Pyxicephalus adspersus | reverse complement strand
CCCGAAGTGTTCATAGTTTAAACTGTACCCATACTTTTTCATAGCGAGGCTAGATTTCTAAGATTTGGTGTTTGCATAGTATTAACCACCCTACATGGGCAGGACGTGCTTGGGTCTTCTCATAGCTTCTATAGATACCAAGATAGTTACCGCGCCCATACCCTAGATACTTTTCAGAGGCTCTGGCAGCAGGATGATTTGATAAATGCATATGGTTTGGCCTGCTATTTAGCAAATCAGGGAATTACTTATATAGCATCAGTATGGCCTTATAGAAATGGCATGGCTGCTTTTAAATATATAAAGATATAAAGAAAGCTTTATGCACAGCTGATGAATCTGCTTGAAAATGAGGGTTATGAAAATTAAAGAAAGATCAGACAAAGCCACATGCACAACTCTTTTTATTTTACCATGAATTGGTTGGGACAAAAAATGCAGCCTGCAGTCTACATAGCTGAGTAGAATATATTATTTTTTCCAACACATAGACTTTCAAGAAATATGAATATGCACTTTATTTGGTAATACCTGGCCCTTCCTTATAACATTTAACCTAATATCTTAGGCACAAAAATAGTAATAGTTCCTATTACCATGATAATGAATTTCAAAAGCTTCTTGTTCTCGAACAATATAAGTAGTTCTCTTGATTTTTTTTTTAACAAATAGAAATGACACTTGCTTTTGGTACTACAGTATACCTATACTGAACATTTGTGGCAAAAATATGCCTTTAAATGATACCTGTACTTTAAAGCACAGTTATTTAATTTCCCTTCCTTATCAAACCTAAAATTATTGACCCTCCACACAGCTGAACCTGCCTATTGTTTCCCCCATGTTTTTAATTATATCCAGTGAACCTGTGTTGTGAAGCCCCAAAAAATTCATTGAAATTGATAATTGCACACTAATCATTACATGCATATAAAAATTCATATTTTAACTAGACAGTAAAAGCACTTTTTAAGAAAACAAAACTGATAAACTATGGTAACCTTTTTATAGCAGGTAAATATTTTATGGATTGCAATTACAGATGGAAATGTTATATTGTGTAGAGAGGCTCATTACTATCCCTTTTTTATGTTATTCATTAGAATTGTGAATTTACAGTGCTTGTAGGTGTGTTTTTGCCTAATATTTGTATCTATAAGCAACCTGCAGTAAACAAGTCAACAACATGGGCTTTGAAATCTTGGCTTTCATTCAGCATCTTGGCAGCCTGCCATCTCTCTAACATCAACAAACAAAATGTGTTTCTATGCATAAAGAAACTGACCTTTACACTCCATTTTGGTCTTCGAGAATGAATATATTCACATTACAAGCAGCTAGAGAAGCCAGTTTTCTAAAAGAAAGCTCCCTATTGCTTGTTAAGAAAACGTTCATAGTTCCATATATCTATAATCTGGATACAATGGCCCTAGAATCATCTAGATTTTTACAATTTTTGAAATTTAACTTGATGATCCAGTTTATAGTAATCAAGAAGACTTTTTTACTTTACGTTTACATAATCATGTCTCTAAATAAATAGTTTCAAAAGCT
>NW_027317395.1:0-563 GCF_032062135.1 Pyxicephalus adspersus | reverse complement strand
TTAGATTTAATCCAAGTAGCATCTTTGCTGGCTGTATAGTAATCAGCCAAGGGTGCAACACCAAGCTTTAACAGTCCCTTTCTGCTTTTTTAAAGACATTGTTGGAACCCTGAAAATGATCTATGAAAACACTGCCTTTATAAGTTGGTATTTGCATACAACTAGGTTACCCTGAGCTCTGTGCTTTGAGAGAAAGGAAGATTGCCCTGTAATTAGTAGTTCAGTAATCTCCAGCAGCATACTACTAAGTAGGGAAAGAACTAATACCATTGTATATGGCACTTTTGGCTTCCCACTGTACAGCTCTGGTGCTTAAAGACATACCACAGTGTTCACCTGGGCTAATTTTGTTTGGATTGGGGAGTAATCGTATGTTTTCTGGTGTCTTTAACATAGGCAAGTGTGGCCAATCACTAGAGATTATCAGATAGCCACAATTTTTAAATTTTAGAATGGAATTAATATTATTATACAGTATTTATATAACACCAACATATTAGGCAGCACTGTACAAAATCCATATTCATGTCACTAGCTGTCCCTTATAGGGGCTCACAATCTAA
>NW_027317394.1:12125-15698 GCF_032062135.1 Pyxicephalus adspersus | reverse complement strand
TTACTGAGACTGCAACACTTTTGAAAAAAATTGAAAACAGTTTTTAGTTTGTTTTTTTATTAATAAAATGGTGCCTGCAGCACAACTTTCCTATTGTGATCTAATGGCTAAACATAAATCATATATACATGGTACATTCGTTTTTTAGTTACTAACCACCAGTACAGATTCTCTGATAAGGTAAAATCATACCCCATCATAATCCCCAATCATACCCTTTAATATATGCCATAAAGCAGACCTATCACCATATATTTAACAGTATATAAAAGTGTTGCTAAGCTCAGTGAGATTGGTATTTATTTTTTTTTACATTTTTAGGAAGATACATTACCCTATCTCGCATCTGCCCAATGCAAGATCGGGTGACTGTGAATAACCTGGAAGAAGGATGAAGGAAAGTTGCCGGGAAGGATGCCGAGGTGAGTGCAGGCACAAAGAGGAAAAGAAAGCTGAGACAGGCTAGGCTTGGGTTTGTAAACAAATCGAGGGCTTGACAAAGTAAGTAAATTTTTTTTTCATGAAAGTTAAGCTTTCTAGTGGTTCTCTATGTGTGTGTTTTATTTTTCAAGTAGGGCACAGAAAAAAGTTTGCTTTACTGCACAAATACAGTGATGCATATAGTTAGGTTGCTCTCATTGGCTTGCTGCTTTATTTAGACATCAGGAATGGTTTGGAAACCATGTGTTAGCTACCGATTTGTATGTGTAGGTTACTTTTACTGTATTGTTGGATCCACAGTTTACAAGAATTAGTGTCCATGAAGTCAAATACTCATTTACCTTAAGTGTACCAGATATTTACTTTGGTTAACAGTGTGGCAGGGAAAGAATACATGATAAGTGTATAGGGAGAATAAACCAAACCTGTTGCCTTGCTTTTTTTTTCCTGAGGGAACTCATTGATTGTTTTCTTAACCCCTGTAAACAGTGAAATAGCACCCTACCAGCACTTTTTATGTAATTTGCAGTTACAATCTAAAAAGTGCAGCACATGGCAACCCACAACAGTGCATTACATAGGACTCTATTTATAAAACAGGGAATCTGACATTCCCTCAAACATAACCTTTGGGAAACTGCCATTGGGTCCTCCGGTTTCCCCCCACATGCAGTTAGGTTAATTGGCTTCCCCCCAAAAAAACTGACCTTTATTTAAAAGACATATGACTATGGTAGGGACATTAGATTGTAAGCCCCTTTAAGGGACAGTTAATGACATGACAATGACAATGTACAGTGCTGCGAAATAAATTGGCGCTATATAAATACTGTGTAATAATAATAATGGTTACATAGATTATTTGTGTCAAGTGGTGACTACATCAATCTTCTTACATTTTATGTTTTTTTACATATATCTTGTAACCTACATTAACTACACTGTTCATTTTAGGAGAGAAACACCTTTATAATGTTTACTACTTAAACTTTTTATTTGAATTTTGTGTAATTATTGCCTAAAACAATGTTATATTATTATTACTATTTGTACTACATCTTCTTTCTACTACATACCCTCTTTGCAGCTAATCACTTATAAAATACTTTTTCAGAATTTCTCCTTGGCATATGCTTTTAACTGCAATTACAAGACCTTCTACAGGAACAGTTGTGATGAAGATGGCAGTGGAGTTAAGCGCCCGAAGGCAGCTGAATAAAATGGATAGTAAAATAACATGAGGTTAAATTTATCATTATGATTCATCTTTGTTTATTTTGCTAGTTTTCCTGTATGCAGTTAATTTAAGTGCTGTGATTTATAATGGACTCATTTATCTTTTGTTTTTGTAATATATTATCCATAACAATAAATTATTATTGGTTAAACATGCAGAAAAAATAATTGTGTGTATATAAAAATGCATATCCAATATGTGTACAATTACTAACTGAAAAAAGCCAAAGAAAACCCAAAGACTTGATGCACATCCCTATGTTGTCCTTAATTTTCTCTACTGCAGTTAAGCCACAAACTACAGTGACTTTCCTTTATATTTGAATGGAAAATAGTCATCTCTAATATTTTTTCTCCTGTCCACTCTTTCTGCCAGCATATCTCTGGGTTAGCTCTGGCCCTTTGATCCCTCAGGACCACCAAATCAAGTCTCCTTCTCCCCATTCTAAGCTCATGACAGTATCTAGGGAGGATAACCAGGCCATCATGAGGAGTAGCCAGGAAGAAAAATTAAAGGTAAGATATAGATGATAATTTTCAATAATACAAGCACTCCTCCTAACGGTATTCCAAAAGGACATAACTAGCAGTCAGAATAAGGTGAGTAACATAAAAAGAAACTGTACAAAATGTTAATAGCAAAAACAAAACTTTAAATTCAGGCGATACTACTTCAAAGACAGAGGCCCCAAAAAAAGCCATGGAACTCGAGGCTACATTCAGCTTGTAACGCACGATAAAAGTGTTGGTTGATCCCCAGCTAGCTCCTTGCAGTTTATTTCAGTGGATTGCTTAGAAAGTGAAGGTCAGGAATTCACCAAACCACACTAAGAATGTTTTTTGAATCTTCTCCTTAAAGTATAAGTAGATTAAATTGTTCACAGAATACAGAATACAACCACTGTTGCATGGCTCAGCTCCTTGGGATAAACAAAAATGTTGCTGATTTAGTCTTTCGTTCTTTGCAATTTATAAATCAGATGGACAAAATTAAATCTCTAAAAGTCTTCTCAGTTTGCAAGGCTTTTATCAACAGGTGTCGAGGGATATAAGTGGGAGCATTGCTTACTAAATAAAATAGTACACCAATAAAGTTTAGGAACTTGATAGAAAAAAGGAAAATTTATCTTGAAGAATAGTTCAGAATGGTTGTTCTGCAGGGAGGGGTCAAAGCTCTGAAGTCTTTCTGGCAGAAGTTTTGGCTGTTAGAAAAATATCTACTGTGTCAACCAAATGACAAAAAAGTCTCTAAGGGAAAACATGTATATATTTGTATCTGTTGTGATAGAATGCTAACTTTTAAACTTGCATTTTGTACCTGTTCAGTTAACGTTTATCGGTTAAATAGGCATATTCTTTACCTACTCTTGCTTATCAGCACTGTTTACTATACATATGTGGTATGAGGAACATTTTATCAAGAAGTTTGTCATGTTCTGAACTGTTGTTTGTGTACCAGGAAAAACAAACTGTTTTCTTGAGTGAAAAATACTAGGTTAGTTTCCCTATTTGCATGGGCATATTTTCCTAATTGCAGAAATGATTACGCATATGTATGAGAATTAAAGATTGCTTGATCCAGGGAGCTAGTATTGTCGCACGTTCTACCTACAACCATCCATTTCCTCCTCTTCTCCTCCTCCCCTTACCCCTCTCTTCCTCAAAACTCCACCATTTCCCACCCCACCATCCCCAACACCAGGACACTAAACCCAACATCTGGTTAATGGCCTAATTGGCTGCTTTATTGTCACAATATATATATATATATATATATATATATATATATATATATATATATATATATATAAATTTTTTTTATAACCGTAACACAATAAATATTATGACATTGAACCATAAATAACCATATTAATAATAACAATATTAACAATCTCA
>NW_027317394.1:5796-10881 GCF_032062135.1 Pyxicephalus adspersus | reverse complement strand
TTTGCATTTCTACCAAGTGCTAAAACGCTTGTAGAATCGCGGTAAAACGCGGATAAACGCGGCATAGACGTTTTTCAGCTTTTTCCAGCATTTAAAAAAAAGTTTTAAAACGTTAGAATAAGTGCATAAAAACGCTTATAAACGCAGTAGGAACGTTTACATGACTTTTTACAAAACGTCCATGTAGACCCAGCCTAAATGAAAATAGACAAAAAAAAAATGTTAGATTTACTTTATGCCTATTTGATATAAAGTTATATTTTATTGTAAAACTGTTTAAATTTAACTACAAAATAACTTATACAGGTTATGCTTACAATAAATACAAGCACCACTGAAAATCACCCAGAAATTTAAAATATAATTGAATTTAAGTAAACAGTGTAACAAGTGCAAAATAAATTGCACATTTTTTTCAATTTGAGATAGAATATTTTTAATCCTGAGAACTATATTTAGTAGTTTAACCCTCCTGGTGATATTAGTGTGGATCGGGGTTAATTTTATGTACCAAAATCGGTAACCCCGAGCCACACTGGACGTAGCAGTGTAAAGATCCTACTCGCTCCCCACGATCCAGCGGCGACCTCCAGCGATGCCCGGCCAGCTTTTGTGTCCCCTGGCATCACATCCCCGGTGCGATTGATGGGATGCGTGAAGCGTCGGTATGATGGGAAGGCGTGGCCTGGCGGGAAATTTAAAAGCAGATTACATTGTAATCTGATTTTAGCACATTGATCATAGTAATAGTGATAAAAAATAAATCCAAATAATAAATAATTAATATTAATTTAACAATAACATTTCACCCTTGTTTGGACAGATTTCAGTGTTTTTGATTTGATTAAATTATTAAATAAAAATTATTGTTATTATATTATTTTTTGTTAATATTATTTATAATTATTTATTATATTATAATTTATGCTTTGTGTTTCACTTTTATCATACCCAGGAGCTATTCCTAACAATTACAGCCCTGCAATATTAAACAACAAAGTTCCATGCAATGTACAATGTACTGCTTTTAACTTCAAAAATACTGACATAATCAGACCAACAGGGAGATTAAGGTACTAGGCCTCCAGCTTCTGTTGGAACAGAAAAATCTTTGTTTCGCTATGAACTTATTGATTGGGCAATAACTTAGTAATTATTTATGATATTGAATATATATATTGAAGTGACACATTGTTCTTTTTCTGGGGGACACAAAGATTTATTTTTGTGTTCTTGACCTCTTTAAATATTATTATATATTTATATATTTTAGGATAAACAAAAAAAATCTTGAATAGTGATAGTTTGAAAATGTTCTACCTTGTTGCATAAGCCAAACGCCCAAAAAGCCAAACTTTAGAGTTTTATTAAAAAGAAAAAATCTTTTCAGACCTGTGCAACAACACTTGAAATTTAGCTTGGGCTAAATTCTCCCATTTCTCTTGATTGCTTCTGAGATGTTTCTGCACCTAGATTGGAATCCACTTGTGGTAAATACATTTACTGGACAGGATTTGGAAAAGCACACACTTCTTTATACCTGTAGAAGGCCTCATAGCTGACAATGCATATCAGAACAAAAACCAAGGCATGAGGTTAAATAACCTGCCTGCACAGCTAAAAAAACAGGATTGTTGCAAAGCATGGATCTGGGGAAGACTACTAAAAAAATCTGCAGCACTTAGGGTTTCCAATAGCACAGTGGCCTCCATATTTCCTAAATGAAAGAAGTTTGGCACAACCAGAAAACTTCCAAGAGTTGGCCACCTGGCCAAACTGAGCAATTGAGAGGCTTTAGAGAGGTGACTAAGAACCTAATGGTCACTGACTGAGCATCAGAGATTCTGTGTGGAAATGGGACCAAGTTCCAGAAGGATAACCATACCCGCCCTCCCCTGATCTGTGCTTTATGGCAGATTGGCTAGACAAAAGCCTCTCCTTAATGCAAACATAAACCCCTGCTTGGCGTTTCTAAAAAAGCACCTGAAGGATTCTCAGACTGTAAATTATTTGTATTCATAATGTATAATGCATCACCCAACAAAACCATGCTCAGCAAAGACAAAAATTAAACTTAGCAGTTTATTGGTATGCTATACAATTCTGTTCAGCTTACCTACCATCCAGTGAACAGGATGATCTTTCAAATGTCCTAAAATCCTATGCTGATCAGCTTTAATCACCCTTCAACTCCTTTAAAGTCTACGCCGCCATGATTTTTATTACTGTTCAGTACAAATCTTTACACCACAGTTGGAATAATAATTCTGTTTCTTTCAATGGTAACTCCTCCTCACCCACTCTCCTCCCCAGCTTCACTGATGAAAAATGTGCTGACAGAGTGTAATTTATACACCTTTAGAACGTATACATGTTTTACATGTAAGTTATGCTTAGTTATATAAATTAGGTCTAAGCCTAAAAAGACCTAGCATCAATAGGCAGCAATCAAATAACTACTAAACTAACAAATTGACTAATCAAATTGTTTTCGAATTATTACTTAACATAACGTGAAAATGACAACATTTCTAAATTTAAAAATGTGTTGTGTCACATGCCATACATTCTATTTATTGTGGAACATTTCCTCCTATTCCAACAGCTATTCAAAAAATGTTTTAAACTAGAATTGACTTGATTTGTCTCTCTTTTTTGCTTCCTGTCCTGGTGACATTGGTAGTGAAAGATGTAAGTGAAGAAAAAAATGTAGCGGTGGGAATACTTTCCAAGAAAAGAAGACAAAAGCGAACACAAAGTTTTCTTTTTTACTACAGTTATTACATTTTATAACTTTTGTAATGTTTTTATTACTAAGTACATTCATGTTCGTGTAATCCCCTTCCTTCATGTTTTAAACTGTAACAGATACAAATCTAAGAGAAATTTCCCCAACAAAGTCAAAGAAAAAAATATCTAACAATGTTTATAGTAAGTACCTATCGAATGTTTTATACCTTTCTACACTATTAAAAACATTTATTGCATTTGGACTTGGGCTTTAAGAACTAAAAGTGTCAAAAATCTGTCATCCTCTACACTGGTGTTATTTAGATGTTTCAGTGTGCAGAATTTTTATCTTGTCAGGTTTGCGGTGAAAGAGTGCTTTATTATATTGTCACACTGGATGCTAAACACCTTTTTGTATGAAGTCAAAGCATAACTCTAACATTTGCTTACTAGTTACGAACAAATAATGTAAGAAAATCAAGTTGTCTGAAACTGTCATACCATTAAATTATATTCTCTAAAACACTTGACTCAAAGTCTTATTGTACCAGCATCAATAATAAGAATTTATATATAGACAATATAAGGGAACATTTAATTTGTACAAATAACAAAACAAACTTTTTTCCTTTTATAGTCTAGAAACACTATGACTTAGACAAGCTGTATATTTAGATGTCTATAAAGGTTTATCTGTATATGACAACTTTTTGTAATCAGAATAGCTCAATATGTTGATAGGCTGCAATGGGTTATTGCAAAAAAATGTGTTACCTAACATAAGAGTTTTTCTAATGAGGGGTCAAATACACAGTTTCAAGCATTTTACATAGTAGAATAATTTCTGTGTTTCCGAGGAATTTTAGAGGAGTTACCAACCAATCGCTCCTGTGTAAAGGATGAAGGAGACCCTTCCATCAAAAATACAAAACTTTATATATGTATATATATATATAATACATATGGCATAAGCAGTAAAGCCAGTTACATAAAACTGATTCATGAATAGAAACAACAACACTTTTTTGGGGGAATTTATGGGATATAAACTGACTACTTTTGTGATAAGTATGTTAATATAGAACATGGACTGTAGCAGTCAGATGGAAAGAAAGCAATGGATCCTTTTGACTTAATCTGTTCTAACAAGCTATTTCTAAAATGCTTATGATGATAGCCCTGTCACACACAAACTAAGTTTCCTGTGAAGGCAAAGTCACTTTATTAACTTAGTATTTTACTATAAAATCTGATCCATTGTGCTCCTGTAGGGACTATTTTGTATCGACCTCTTTAGATAATAGCAAATTAGGCAAAGAAAGCAATTACATTGGTCTGTCAGACTTGGCAGCAATTAAAATAGTCTTCACCAGTGATACAGGCTACAAGCTAAAGTATGTATCCATCTAAAACTGCATACAAGAATGTTAAACCCCCTGTCATTTTCTTTTCTTGTTATCTATGTGTTTTGTTCTATAGGCACAATGAGGAATGTGTGGAAATTCCTCCAAAGTCAAGAGAATTCCCTAAATAGGCAGTGGTCGCCAATGCCTATTTCTCTTTACACTAATTTCTCTTTATACTCATTTTTGTGATGAACATGAAATCTAAGACTTTCTTTTAACTTTCAATCCCAATGGCAATGACCAGTAGGATAAATAGACAGTATGGAGGGTTAAAGCAATAAAAACAGTGGTCTGATTACAGGTCTAAAACAAGCTTTAACCTTTTGAGTTGCCAGATTTCTGTAAAAGTATTGCCTATTAACAGTTCTGGAATACAATTGTATGACCTGACATATTCAATATGTTTTGGGCATTTACTCTTGCAAGAGATGGTAGGGAATAGAATAACTAAGAAGTAGACCAGACCTTGATAAACAGGGTACAAATGATACCTGTAGTATCACCTGGGGTGGCACCAAGGTGTTGGATAGCAAGCATAGATAGCTGGTAAATATGAGACACTAGCTGAGAAAATAAAGCCTGGCTACATATTAGGTCAGTAGGCAAATTGTCACAATATAGGAAAGTACCAATAGAAAAGACAGCAAGGGAAGCTCTGACAACTACTGCTTGAAGTCTACAAACAATGGGCCTGATTTATTAAAGCTCTCCAAGGCTGGAGAGTATACACTTTCATCAATGAAGCTGGGTGATCCAGCAAACCTGGAATGGATCTGATCCAAGATTTAAAATATTTGCAAGCAAATAGCAAATTACTTTGAAGAAATCCATTTCAGGTTTGTTGGATCACCCAGCTTCACTGATGAAAATGTATCCTCTCCAGCCTTGGAGAGCTTTAATAAATCAGGCCCCTTGTGCCCATTCTTTGTTTAATAATACATTATAATAT
>NW_027317394.1:0-2434 GCF_032062135.1 Pyxicephalus adspersus | reverse complement strand
TCACATATGGTGTAAGGAAAGAATAGTATCAACTATAGGAAATTGTGCTTTAGTTCTAAAATCTAGGTCTTTGGCCAATCAATTTCTTTGATGCTTTTTAACTGGACACTTTTAGTGGTAGATTTGAAGTCATTAAGAACTTTCGTTGCTGTCCCATCCAGACCAAATGGACAAGCTACCCTGGGTTTGGGTCCGGATCCTGACACCAAATATAACTAGTAATAAGGTTTTCAGCCTAGGTGTCCAGGAAATAGAAAGCAGTGAGGCTGTGCTCCTGCAGCATTTCCTCCTGTAACAAAAACAGGCTATATGTTTTTTTAATATTGAGGAGGGCAACACGTGTCCCCAAGTGTTGAAAAGCAAGGATCTCTTCACCATATTTTGTGCCCTCAAAAGGATATTTTTTTGAGGGGACAGGGATTTCAAAATTATATATAAAAAAATACATAATAGGAGCAGATATCTAATCTATTGACATACACATTATAAAAATGTATTGTAATTAATGTATATGTATAAATATGTATTGTATAGAAATATATATTGTAATACATTATTACATTTACAAAAAATATATTTAGAAAATGTATATTGTCAGAAAACATTAAATTCACATTTACCTTGAATGTAAAATAATTCAAAGTAAGTAGGACAGCTATTGATATCAATCAAATAAGTAGCAGAGTTATCATTACAACCTATGCCCAATTACTTTCCAGGCTTTACATATAGGTCAATGCCATTCAACTTGGAAGCATTTTTATCATATTAGGTACAGAAAAATGGAATGCTTGGTGGTATACTTTTTATGAAATAAATAACAACACAATTAGCTCAATTTGTTTTAATTTGGTCATGTCCAATTTTGAAAATGATAAAACTGAAAAATAAAATAAATGTAGATATGGCTGTCTGTTTTATTTGTATTGATAAATGTTTGATGTGAATGGGATGATGAATCTGCAGACATTCTGTAGGAGAGGTGTGGAGTGAAAACTCTGGGTTGCACTAACAAAAGTGTCCTGTAAATTAAATGTTTTACACCTCTTCAACAGAATCCCTGTAAGTGTGTCACCCCCATCGAATCTGTTACCTACTTTGTTGTCCCCGAACATAGGTCTATTACTCCATGGTACACTGTTTGGAAAATTACACAGGGACAACAAATGCTGGACTGTTAACGGTGGATAACCGTTCCACCTTTCAACGTATATGTACACTGGGCCATTCATGTATATTGCCTTTTCACACATTAGTAGTTGGGGCGTGAAAAAACACAGAGAGGCTAACCACGAATGTGATCTGTTCTGCATAACTTTAGAATTAACAAACCATTTATTCATTTTTTTATCTGTCTGTTTTTTGTTATCTTTCTTGGCCTTTTTAAGATTGGATGTAGGCCATATATATTTTTCTAGCATTTGAAATAAATTGTCCATGGGAATATATTTTGCAGTTTTTCCAATTCTCATTTCTGTTTAATTTTATTTGGTGGCCTTTACCCCAAATCGTGAAAAGTACCCCTTAGCACTGTTCAGAACAAAATTATTTCTAGTTGGTGATTTTTATAAACTCTGTATGGGGGTGGGTACTGGGGTTGTTTGGATCAGAGTTGAAAATGACAAGAGGACATCTCTTTCATCGCTGGTCCAAAAAAACCAACAGAAGAAGACAGGACACAGAGACACATGACGGATGAAGACTAAGACCATCCAGCACCTTCTTAGCCCTGATTTCATCCTTATTCCAGCTCTTCTGGCATCAATGCTGAAAATAGGCGTGTGTGTGACTCTTAGGCATTATGTACAGACCCACAGCAAGGCCAAGCAGGTCTTTGGAACCTCTGTGGGAACATTCAGTGGGTGGTACTGAATTGATCACTGCCTACCCCATTCATTTGTTGTTGGTAATGACCACTAGTGTTGATGTTCCAATTCGGGTTGTCCCTATATTCGACCCGAATATGGCTGTTCGAATTCGGTTAGACCCGACCCGAAAAACACAGGATTCGACAGCAAAAATTCGGGAGGAAAAAAAAAACTTTTTTTTTTTTGTATCCTAAATTATTTATTTCGTATGTGTTTTTTATTTTAAACTTGTTCTATTTTTTACAGGTTATCCGACAATGACATTATGAATCATAATGTCATTGTGGGATTCCTGGACCGTGGGAACTTTGCGGTCACAGCAAATTGAAAGCAGGTGCCTTCAATTAGCTGTAACCGCAGGCAATACGAGGGCAATAGAGGTGGAATGGAGATACTGCCCCTGATTCATCATTGAAATCCGCGATCGCTGGAAGCGCGATAATACGCGTGACCCGCGATCGCGGATTACCGCGGTCCGGCACTCGAGTGCGCGCGTACACTCGCATCCTGAATCTGACGGCCGGATTTCTGCCATGCGCAATAGGGGTCGCGAATCTGCCAATTAA
>NW_027317393.1:11648-15702 GCF_032062135.1 Pyxicephalus adspersus | reverse complement strand
TTACTGTCTGTATTTATATGTCATTTGCAACCCTTATTTAATCCTATAGAAATCCTGTTTATTAATAATAATATTATTAAGAGATTTAAAATGCCTACAAAAAAGGTAATTCATTGAAAGAGTTATCCTCTCTTCTTGTTATGGGGACTAATCTATATCTTTGTATTTCCCATCACATTTACGAGATACCTATATCTATACAAAGATATAGATATCTCGTGGGGACAGCAGTACCCTTACAGGGAGTTTCAACCTTTACAAACTTGTACCAAAACAAAAAATATATTAGCCACACATGCAACCTAAAATAGCAAATTAATTAGGGACAAAGGGGCAACTGGAGATACCTTTATTGCAGCATTCATGTCTTGGAGTGCAGCAAATGTGTCCCCCATTTGTAAATTGACAATAGCACGGCCATCAAATCCCAGCATGCTCTGTGGATTGATATCCAAAGCGATTGTAAACTGGTTCCAAGCTTTTTGATAGGATCCCTGTGCCTACAAGGAATACAAAGGGAAAAGGTCCAAGAAATCAATGAGACAAAAATCAATGTAGAAAGAGCAATCAGTAATTGTAACAATATGTAGAAAGAGATATTTGGTATTTTTTTTCTAGAGAGACATTGATAACCTTTATTATTGTTAATATTCAGAAAAGTAAAATGGGAGCAATCATCTAAAGGCCCAGACAAGACACCTCTAAAATGTTAAGTGTGGTTAAGTCTAAAATATAGCACAATGTGACATATTTTATATATATTTGTGACATATATTTGGTATACTTATGGTTGCTCTGAAACTGAGAATTAAAACCATGGAAAAAATAATAGATTTAACTTTTTAATATGAAAAATATTAATTTGAGATATATATGTATATATACTACTATAGACTACTTTTAAATTACTGTGGTAGCGTGATACCTGTTGAAGAGAAAATCAAAGTCCATGCAAATTCTCCAACTGGCCAGCTAACAGAAAATCTAAACCTTTCCCCATTATATGCAAAGCTAAAAACTTAAATTTCTGCTTTAAATCAAATCCCAGCATGCTCTGTGGATTGATATCCAAAGCGATTGTAAACTGGTTCCAAGCTTTTTGATAGGATCCCTGTGCCTACAAGGAATACAAAGGGAAAAGGTCCAAGAAATCAATGAGACAAAAATCAATGTAGAAAGAGCAATCGGTAATTGTAACAATATGTAGAAAGAGATATTTGGTATTTTTTTTCTAGAGAGACATTGATAACCTTTATTATTGTTAATATTCAGAAAAGTAAAATGGGAGCAATCATCTAAAGGCCCAGACAAGACACCTCAAAAATGTTAAGTGTGGTTAAGTCTAAAATATAGCACAATGTGACATATTTTATATATATTTGTGACATATATTTGGTATACTTATGGTTGCTCCGAAACTGAGAATTAAAACCATGGAAAAAATATTAGATTTAACTTTTTAATATGAAAAATATTAATTTGAGATATATATGTATATATACTACTATAGACTACTTTTAAATTACTGTGGTAGCATGATACCTGTTGAAGAGAAAATCAAAGTCCATGCAAATTCTCCAACTGGCCAGCTAACAGAAAATCTAAACCTTTCCCCATTATATGCAAAGCTAAAAACTTAAATTTCTGCTTTAAATTAGTTCCCCGCTGATATTTGTAGTACTGCAGAGAAAGCAGTACATTTATTTTGAACCTTTAAATAGTCCAAAACGTAACAATGATTATACACGCTGCAGTAGATAAAATTAACCTCAAAGACATGAACTTGAAAAAAAATGATAGATGTGCAGTTCTCATCTTTAATCATTCTGCACAGTACGAGTTCCTACAATCCTGGAATATAAATTACAATGGACAGTAGATGGCTTTAAAAAACACGTATTGACAATTTTTTATTTTTTTGGACATCCTGTTTTGCAGAACGTAGAAAATGCAGACAAATGGTCCTATTTTCAGGCCACTGAGTTTCTATAAAATACCTGTTAACAAGTGTTCTGCAATGTAATTACAACACTTAAGCAAAAGGTTGTTTAAATGATGTGGAAATACAATTCTGATGGAAGAAAAACTTTTTATTAAAGAATAGAAATATCTGAAATTTAAAGGCTTTAGCACTGTAAAGGTGGCTCATTGATTTTGACTTAATTAATCCTATTTTGTTCCTACTTAGGCAGCAAAAAAGTCTGGTTGGAGTCATATTCATAGCAGGCCATCCTCTTCTTTTTGGATTATTGGATGAGGATAGCACTCTGTAGGACCTGTGTCTGCAACCAGATGTTAGCATGCAGCTGGGATGTCAGAGTTAATGTAATGCATCATACAGAATATTTAGACAAAGACATTTTTTCTTTGCACTTTGAAATGTTATGATTCCTGTTTTATTTTTATCACATACTATGTAATTAGTGACCAGACACATGTAGGTGCTGTCTAAAGTGGTCTGTTAAAAGTATTTTTTGTTTTCTAGCCTACTTTACAAAAATTATGGCCTGAATCTGATTGGTTCTAGTTAGACAGGCATAGTAAAAGCTTTTTAATATGACAGGCAGGGATTTATAAAAGGCACCTGCTTTCACATAGACAGTGCAATGAAGAAAAGAGGCCACATAGATATCACTTACCTGTAAGTTATAACCCAAGCAAATACGAGCAGCAATGCACTTGGGATTCAGGTGAAGAGCCTTCAGAAAATCTATCTGGGCATATCTGAATCCTTCTTTATGTATAAAAGGCACCTGCTTTCACATAGACAGTGCAATGAAGAAAAGAGGCCACATAGATATCACTTACCTGTAAGTTATAACCCAAGCAAATACGAGCAGCAATGCACTTGGGATTCAGGTGAAGAGCCTTCAGAAAATCTATCTGGGCATATCTGAATCCTTCTTTATGACCATATTCCATGTAGGCGTTACCACGGCCAATGTATCCCTCTGTAGACAAGGGGTTCAATTGCAGCACCTGGTTAAATGCCTGGACAGCCTCTTCATACTGCTGAAGTCTGTCACAAGGGTTGTATAAATGTTACATCTTAGAAATATGAGTTTACTGCCTAGTTTTCAGAGCATGTTAGGTCTCTACATTAGACATGGTACAATGACAAATATGTAATCATTTACACACATACCTTTTAAGAGATATAAGTGTTACCTTCCTGATATACAAGAGGTACTTTAAAGTTATTGTAAACTTTTAGCAAGGACTCACTGCTGCTGCTGTATGAAATACAGATTAACAAAGTAATACTTTCACAAACCCATCAGAACTTGCCAAACATAACAATGTAATTTCACCCCAAACCCCAAAATCCTAATCCACAACAGTATTAATATTAATACTAATGAGGTAAGAAGATAGAGATACCACAATTTTAAAAAATGTGGAGCTCTGCTGTGTATAATATTTCATACTTTCTTCCACCCCCAACTGAACTTAGCTCATAGGGTCTTTAAAAGCTCAAGGGAAAAAAATATTCTCCATACCTACATAAAGATGCCCCAAACAGATGTAGGGTGCTGGATCTCTTAAAGCAGCAAGTGTTCTCTGACCACCATAGAGGAAATTATTCTTCTTTTGGTTTTCCAAAATTGGTGATCAAAGGTCAGCTAGAAAGGAATAACTTCATCTTGAGTGATCACACTAACTACCCCTCAGGATCTTTCCAGTTGTATCAGTCTAGCAAACAATGTGTTCAAAAGTTCCAAGTTTATGTTCTGTTTTTGGCACTTTCCTCTTTGCATGCCCAGTCCAAACAAAGCTATTGCAAAGAGCAACTGCAAATCACTAAGAACAATCTAAGATTAATATTTTATACCTGTAGGATTGGATAAAAAAATAGATAAGTATTTGAAACATTTTTTTTTTTTTGGAAGATAAATTATAAAATGAACAATATCTCTAGGATGTTAATACCTGTGATGGCAGTCTCCTATCACCTGATGAATCTTTACGTCTCCAGGTGTTTTCCTAGCCACGGCTTTAAAGTCCTAATAACAAGGAGAGCTGGTTAGTAAGTTTCAAATTTAAAAAACCCTCT
>NW_027317393.1:7564-10680 GCF_032062135.1 Pyxicephalus adspersus | reverse complement strand
TAAATTGTTATGTAGACTGAACATCATATTTTATAAGTCCTTAGAGTTAAAGACTTTTGCTATAAATGATAATTACATAGTACTGACAAATACTATATGGAATTTTTAACACATATACATTTATGCAGCAAGTGGTACCGCATAGACATAAAAGGAATCCCATTTACTTTCACATAGATATAATATTATTTCACAGTAATCTGTCAGTACTGTATGACTAGGTACCTCCAATGCATTGGCATAGTCATGAAGCTCAAGGTACAGCAATCCGCGATTAACAAGAACTTTAACATCGACTTCTTTCCATCCTCCAAGCAGAAGTACAATAGAATAATCTTTTAAAGCCTGGAAAAAAGGTAGAACACATGTATCAATGATTACTCCTTCTTCTTAAAATATAAATAAAAACAATATATGTTCCTTTGGAATTATTTTAAAGCTAATCTCACAGAAGGCTATAAGATAACAATTAGTCAGTCACTGGTCCTTTATTGCTTCTGGAAGCAGCCATTTAAAATCTCTGTTATATACTAGGTATCAGTGCCATGTCTGTACCTGCTTTCCCTCTTTCCTTATTACATTGGTAAATAAAGCATCATTGATTGTTTCTGGCAGTGTCTCTTTTAGAAATATGTTATATACTAGGTATCAGAGTCATGGCACCTTATTACATTAAGAATTAAAGCATCATTGCCAGTTGATTGATTGATTGTTTCTGGAAGCAGTTTTTTTTTCTGTTTTTTTTAGAAATCTGTTATATCATAGCTTATATAACTGCTTTTAGCATTCTGTCCTAAAACATGTGAGAAATAAACTATTGTAAACAATAGTTATTGTGCAGCATGGGGTGGACATCAATAGGATCCTTAGGCTGTAACCAAATGGTGCCACTCTAGCAGAAGACTGCACACAAACAACTGGCAAGTAGAGCACTAGATTAAAACTGCCACCTACTAGCCATGGGAAAAATATGAAATCACTACTCTTGGAGGATGTTTCAGTTTTTGTTTTGCAAAAAAATATAAATCACAGATATGACACAAAAAAGCATGCCTTCAAAAAAATAAATGACATTGTTGTAATTATTGGCACATGTTTTGTTCAGATTAAGTAGATGAAAATAATTCTGGAATCAATCAACAATGGGAAAAATAATATAGAATCAACCCCCCCAAAAATCGACTTTGTTGCACCTCCTCCAGCTTATACAACAGCTTGAACTCTTTGAAGCATGGACTTCACTAATGAAAAACAATTTTGTTCATCAATCAGGCTCCAACTTTCTTGAATAGCAATTGACAGATTCCCTTTGTAGGATGGAGCCTTGTCATGGACCATTTTTCCTAATTTCTACCACGAATTGAGCCCTGTGGATTTTCTTTTTTATCCTATAAACTAAATTAAATTGTTATGTAGACTGAACATCATATTTTATAAGTCCTTAGAGTTAAAGACTTTTGCTATAAATGATAATTACATAGTACTGACAAATACTATATGGAATTTTTAACACATATACATTTATGCAGCAAGTGGTACCGCATAGACATAAAAGGAATCCCATTTACTTTCACATAGATATAATATTATTTCACAGTAATCTGTCAGTACTGTATGACTAGGTACCTCCAATGCATTGGCATAGTCATGAAGCTCAAGGTACAGCAATCCGCGATTAACAAGAACTTTAACATCGGCTTCTTTCCATCCTCCAAGCAGAAGTACAATAGCATAATCTTTTAAAGCCTGGAAAAAAGGTAGAACACATTAAAATATAAATAAAAACAATATATGTTCCTTTGGAATTATTTTAAAGCTAATCTCACAGAAGGCTAAAGGATAACAATTAATCAGTCACTGGTCCTTTATGGCTTCTGGAAGCAGCCATTTAAAAACTCTGTTATATACGAGGTATCAGTGCCATGTCTGTAACTGCTTTCCCTCTTTCCTTATTACATTGGTAAATAAAGCATTATTGATTGTTTCTGGCAGTGTCTCTTATACAAATATGTTATATACTAGGTATCAGAGTCATGGCACCTTATTACATTAAGAATTAAAGCATCATTGCCTGTTGATTGATTGATTGTTTCTGGAAGCAGTTTTTTTTTGTTTTTTTTAGAAATCTGTTATATCATAGCTTATATAACTGCTTTTAGCATCTGTCCTAAAACATGTTGAGAAATAAACTATTGTAAACAATAGTGATTGTGCAGCATGTGGTGGACATCAATAGGATCCTTAGGCTGTAACCAAGTGGTGCCACTCCAGCAGAAGCCTGCACACAACTGGCTATAAGCAGAGCACAAGGTTAAAACTGCCACCTACTAGCCATGGGAAAAATATGAAATCACTACTCTTGGAGGATGTTTCAGTTCTTTTTTGCAAAAAATATAAAACAGATATGACACAAAAAAAGCACGCCTTCAAAAAATAAATGAAATTGTTGTAATTAATGGCACGTGTTTTGTTCAGGATAAGTAGAGGAAAATAATTCTGGAATCAATCAACAATGGGAAAAAAAATATAGAATCAACCCCCCCAAAAAATCAACTTTGTTGCACCTCCTCCAGCTTATACAACAGCTTGAACTCTTTGAAGCATGGACTTCACTAATGAAAAACAATGTTGTTCATCAATCAGGTTCAAACTTTCTTGAATAGCAAATGACAGATTCCCTTTGCAGGATGGAGCCTTGTCATGGACCATTTTTCCTAGTTTCCACCACGAATTGAGCCCTGTGGATTTTCTTTTTTATCCTATAAACTAAATAATGGGGGGGGGGGGCCAAAAAGTGTGTAAAGACCAGTACAACACCTAATTTTAGCATTGACGTTATAGCTATAAGGTGGAAGTGAATGTCTACTTTAAGTTCCATCCCTTTCATGCAATAAAGCCTGTGGCTGCTGTTAAAACATTTATACTTTTTAGAAATACACAGGAGCTGTTGCCTTCAGTCAGGTTTAATCATATAAATATTACAAATCACCAGCAATCTGAAGATGTAATGATTAGTAATTGATGTTAGTGATTTATTATAAGAGAATTTTCCCATAGGTCAATCAAGATAATGATTTGGGGCCTTGAGGGGTCCCGTTATCAGGACTTCACTGTGC
>NW_027317393.1:1692-6035 GCF_032062135.1 Pyxicephalus adspersus | reverse complement strand
AAAATACTTTTTAACTTTACTGATTTAATTGTGTTGCAAGGTACCTAAAGATGTAAGTCTGTCACCTGATCTATTCAAAGAGACATTTGATAAAAATGAAAGCACCCTTGTTTTTTCTATTTTTTGTTTCCAACAGCAGAAATTCCATTTAGCACCGTTTTTAGTTTACAGATTTTCATTGCTCAAGGCTATCTGCATAACAGAAATTTGTTCTACACCACATATGTTAGGTGCAAATTATGTGATAAATTGCTAATAAATCCTTTTCATGTGCCCAAAAAGTATTGCTTCTTGTACAGAACCTGTTACTTCCTTTTTTAAATATGCTATAAAAAACAACAACACGTGTAGAACTGCATTGGGTTCCGTCAGAAGCTTTTTTTCTTATGCTGCTATTTACTGCTATTGTCAAGTTCCCATTGTGCTATGTTTGCCTTAAGGAGACCTTGGATATATCTGGGTATGGGGGAGCATGCAACCTTCTTTCCATTCTCCTATGATTCAGTGCTTTGTGCCTGTATAGCCAACTGCCAGGTATAAGTTTATTAGCCTTATGTAAGGTCGAACGAAAGTCAATGCTGAGCTTGCACAAGACTTTTAATTCAATGTTTTGGAAAGCTCAAGGTAACATAAGAGCACTTCAAAGGTAAATGCTAGAACCTGTCACTTTGCCCTAAATAGGCAAAGTAAGAAAATCATTTTAATGAAAAAATATGTTGCTCAACAAAATTTGTTTCTGAATGTGCCTGTTCCAAGACTCTTTTTGCACAATAAGAACCAGCGCCTTCAGAAATATGTCAGCAATGGTCACACAGTTTTCTGATAGAGACCTTGGGCCTGATTCATTAAAGGTCTCCAAGGCTGGAGAGAATACACTTACATCAGTGAAGCTGGATGATCCAGCAAACCTGGAGTGGATCAAGTGAAGGATTCAGAACATTTGCTAGCAAATAGTAGATGACTTGCTGGATCACCCAGCTTCACTGATAAAACTGTATCCTCTCCAGCCTTGGTGAGTTTTCATAAATCAGGCTCATTAAGTAAGACTTATACCATCATGACCCATCCAGAAATATTAGACTGTTTTACATAACTATATTATATCTGCACTGGCTGAATAACAGTTCTGTGAAGATTTCCTATAACACAACAGTACATCTGTGCGTGCCAGCCATGGAAAATTACTGGAAAGAAAGCAATTTAGTGCAGGACAACATACATATATATAATGGGTTAGGAGAACACTCTAGCCAATAAATACAAAAATGGTCAATGTAAAATGTTAAAATGATTCTAAAATCAAAAAACACAATTTATCAGTTAAAATTCTGGTATGCGGAGCCTGGTGAATATAAAAGCCCGTGGTAGAAATGGAATAAAATTCCATGTGTCACAATTAATCAAAAGAAAATCTTTGTGGCTTCTGAGCTGTTAAAAGGGTTTTGTGAGGATACAATATCTTACCTTTATGTAGTACTTTAATGCCCCTCTATAGAGATAGGCTCTTATGCTTTGTGACTGGACTTTGATTGCACTATTGCAGTTCATGATGGCTTTGGAGTATCTCTTTTTGAATCCATAGAACGCCGCTCGGCACAAATAGGCCTGCATTAGGAAAGTACATTATCAAGGTAAGTGGAAAGGGAACAGCTGAGCCTGCGGATGAACAAATTGTGCCACAACTACACATAACTAATATACCATGCACATATATGATATCCTGACATAATTTACATATTGCACACATGCAGAAATATGTACTTAATGCTTTCCCCTTATATAGTCAAGGTGATAAGAAATCTGTGTGCATGGTGTGACTACTATATAGACAAAGGACAAAAATAACATAATTTTTAATAATAAATAGACTGCAATAAAATCTAGAATAAAGTTGAATAAAGTCTATCCTTTTTTGAACCATATTAGTTCTTGTTTAGTAAGCATATATACACTATAAAATATAAACTGTAACTTGGACTTTTTGTCTTTCTGTTTGGACAGAAATTGGTGGCTGTTGCTGACTTGTTTAAAAAAACATGCACGTTTTCACCATAGACTTGAAACAAGGTTATTGCAAAGGAAGACTAAAAAGTCTACACTTCTGTGCAACAAATATAGGAATCAGTAAAAATAAATTTTAAAAATTCTTCACTTCAAAAATCGGTTCTCCAGTGCAATAACTGGTTTTGAGTGCTGTAATCTTCCCTGGTTCTAGTCTGCAACAAAGGGTTCCCACTATGTGCCAAGAGTTACTTTGTATTTGATTTCTTGATGACAACTGAAAAAAAAGCATAGTAGGCCAACTTGGACCCTGGAGACCCATTTTAGTCTATGGGGACTCACGACACTGGTATGGTCAGTTCTGAAGATTTCCACCCTGAGGAAGAAAAGCAGTAAGAAGAAGCAAGCAGCTGTAGTAAGAGAGTAGTAAGCAGAGTAGGAGACATAGGTAAGGAGTCTAAGCAGAATACATCATCCCGTGTTTTAGTAATAGCACACATTTTGAACCTGTTACAATTTCTGCTATCCACTTCTGTTTTCACAATTCATTTTCTCTCTCCTCCTTTGCTGTCTACTGGTATACTAATGCTAGGAGGATAAACTGGAATCCAATATTTCTGCAGACTGCCAGATAATGGCTTACAAGAATGTCCACCCTACTTATGTGGCAAGTCTAGGTTATATTACCTGAAAATGTCCTGGGTTGATCTCCAGAGCCCTGTTAAAGTCCTGCACACAGTTGGCTTGTTGTAGATGCATACGACACAATCCACGCTGGTAAAAAGCATCACTGAAACCTGATCGGGCTTTCACTGCGCTAGTCAGAGCTTCAAGTGCCTGAAAACCCAATAGGCTTATGTTAGTAGCTAGCAATAAAAGATACATGAATAAGTGATACCTGATTTCTATATGCATGTTTAGACCATGGGATTTCAAGAAACAGCCATACACAGGAAAAATATAGAGAACTATGCAACTGTTTATGTGAATAATCTGATTAAAGGGCCAATGTCAAAAATGGCTGAACAGGGTTAGAAAGCAAAAAAAAAATTATATTTTATTTTTATCTACCCAAAAATTGTTATTATTTGAGTTTTCCCATATTAAAGAAACAAAATATGTATAAACCACTATACATTGCCATCAAAAAAATACCTTTTATAAAAGGATTTATACTACAGGATTTATAAAGCGCCAACATATTATGCAGTGCTGTACATCAAATAGGGGTTGCAAATGACAAACTAGTACAGACAGTGATACAGGAGGAGTGGAGCCTGCCCTGAAAACTTATAATCCAGTAGGTTGGGGAATTTACACACAATAGGATGGGAGATATGTAGTGGTGGGAAGTAGTGAGGTTTCAAAAGACAGAAGAAGATGGGTAGGCAAGTTTGAAAAAATAGGTTTTGAGTGGGTGTAGAAGGTTCCCATTGAGATAGAGGCCTAAGCATGGTATGTTTTTCTCCAAATCCAATGATTTATGGATGCAGCACTGCAAATTGGTACAAGAATGTGATTCTAGGACTTTCCTAGAGAAAGTACAGACTGGACCAAAACAACATGCCAAATCTTAAGCAGAGATGAAAAAAGACAATGGTAGTCAAAGAACAAGCAGAAAGTCTGAAGGCAGGCAGAATAAAGAACCAAAAACTGTTGTATTCTGGGAATACTAAATGTAGTTGATATCCAAAGAGAGTGCTAGTCATAGGCAAATACCAACTAGATCATAAAAAGGAAACCAAATAAAAGATCCATATTCACAATAGCAACCTCACAGGTCAGGGCATCTTTGATCAGATACATTGGGAAGGCAGTGATCTATATAAATGGATATGGAAACATAAACTTTTTCTGGGTGGCAAAGGTGCAGCTACAGCCTAACCACATGGTAAATATTTGACAGAAGAAGGGGCTGACCTAGATAAAACAGGTTTGAACACTTTAGGAAAACTGAAAAAGATTTGCAAATATGGGCCATTCTTTATACAGGTACATTTACTAAACAGTCATAGTTGCTTGGTGAAAAAAATGGTAATGGCCCATACATTATTATCAACATATTGGGTAAAATGACTTTCCTTAGGCAATCTCAATCTTAGGCAATTGACTAATACGTATGGGTACCTTAAAGGTAATACACATATATAAAAGATATATTTTTAAAGCCCAAACATTGCCAAACTGTTATTTTATATATGCTTTACAGTATACAATCCATTTTGACAAAAAAGTGAAAAAGATTCCCTAGTGCTATGAATTAGCTAAGGAAAGTAATCATTTTCCTTGCAGACAGAAAAAATATAACTTCAACCTAAACTGAGCTGTCTCCTAAAATATTG
>NW_027317393.1:0-931 GCF_032062135.1 Pyxicephalus adspersus | reverse complement strand
AACTGAAAACCAATAGTTGTTCATAGATATAGTGGGAATGGTAAAAAGCCTTGTCAGGATTAATATAATTTTTTTTCATCCATTGAGGAATGTTTACTTAACCTATTATCCTAGGGAGACAATCAGGATAGATTCTCCCAAAAATGACTAACACTGGCTCATTAATTCACCATCTTGTTATCAAAGGCACAAACCCATACCCCCACCATATCAGGATGGTAACAGTGAGTGAGCAGTAGAGTCTTAGTGTATGATACTAGGGTATGTCAGGTATCAAGGCATCCCCCTTGGGCTGCAAGGACTGAATTAACCCATATGGGTATGCACAGGAGTTACGTCATCCTGGCCCGGACAATCAAGATGGCTAAAGATCAGGAAATCTGAAAGAGTAGATGGCCACACTCGCAAGAGAACAAATACATGTGTTCAGAACAAGTACATTTTGATCAGGGAGGTATGTTTATTTTATAGTAGAAGGGACATTGTCTGTCCCCTCTGCAATAAAGGGCCTGCCTGGTTGCAATGCTTACATTTTTTACATTTAGTTCCACTTCAGGACCTGGTGCTAATAACTGTTAACCGTTACATTGCAGATTAAGCTAAAACTCTAATAAATTTCTAACAGGTGACAACTCTTATGGTGTTACAGCTCTATTAAAATCCTTATGCTAGTACTAAAACCCTGTTTACACATATAGCATGAAACGTCACCTGTTTCAATTTACATTTCATGACTGCACCGTTGGGTAGACTTCTGGGTGCTGTACATGCATGAAGTGTCATTGGACATTAGTGTTTACAGTGTCAGATATGCCCTCTGTATCTGGGAAGTCACCAAACCTGCCCTCCCCTGTTCCACAAAAATATCATTTATTTGCATGGGGTTAAAATAAAGTACAAAAATGCAGACAATCATACTGAAAAAATAATT